>NW_006921791.1:6312011-6330080 GCF_000298275.1 Orycteropus afer afer | reverse complement strand
CCTTCAAGGCTCAGGGGTCCAAGATTATCTTCTGTGTCTGTGTTAATTGGTTTCCCTTTTCTTTGTTGAAGAGGGTCTGTGCAATCCTTCTGCCTAGTCCACCATCTTGCTGGAACTCCACCTACATTATTCTTTAGTGTTGTATAGTATTCCATTGTGTGTATATACTGTAATTTGGTTATCCATTCCTCTGTTGATGGGCACTTAGGTTATATCCATCTCTTTGTTATTGTGAATAGTGCTGCGATTTACATGGGTGTGCATATATCTATTCAAGTTCTGACTCTTATTTCTCTAGGATATACACTGTGGCAGTTAAGATTATGTATCAACTTGGCTGGGGCTGGTTTTGAGTGGCTAGGTAGCTGGCTGTAGTTATTCACCATAATGAGACTGGCAATCAGCTCCATGGTGGAAATTGCCATAAGGAGCTAAGTAAGCTGCTTTAGGGATGTGGTCTGCTTCCAGTATATAAAGAGAAGCTTTGGGAATGGACTGCATGCTTGGACCCTGCATGTAGCTGAGTCTTCCTTTTGCAGCCTGCCATATTTCCTGCTGGTCTTGGGACTATCCCTGGACTTGAATTAGCTGTGTTGTTTGGTAATAGTAGGACTGTGACATTTTATTTGTCAACCTTGGGCTTGTTAGCCTCAGCGGCCAGCAGCTGCCTGAGTGAAGAGATACCTCTAGCTCCAGTAGGCTAGGAGCAAGAGGCAAAGCTGAAGCCCAAGTTCGAGGGGCTTCTACCTAGCCCCTAGATCTCAGCACTTTGAACTCAGACTTCTAACCTTTGAAATGGTGACAGAATAAATCCCTATTGTTAAAGCCACCCATTTGTGGTATCTTCTGTTAGAGAGGTACTAGAGAATCAAACCATATACCTAGTAATAGGTTTGCTGGATTAAACAGTATTTCTATTTCCACCTTTTTAAGGAATCACCATACCATATTCCACAGTGGTTGTATCATTTTATAGTCCCACCAGCAGTGTATGAGAGTCCCAATCTCTCCACATTCTCACCAGCATTTGTTATCTTCTGCCTTGTTGAACTTTGTTATAAGTGCTTGAGTGAAATGATATCTCATTGTTGTTCTGATTTGTACCTCTCTAATGGCAAATGATTTCAAATATTTCTTCTTGTGTTTGTTGGCTGCCTGAATATCTTCTTTGGTGAAGAGTCTGTTCATGTCTTCTGCCCATTTGGTAATTGGATTGTTTGTCTTTTTGATGTTCAAGTGTTGGAGTTTTGTATAAATGTTAGAGATAAGTCCCTTTGTCAGATATATCATTGCCAAATATTTTTTCCCATTCTGTAGGTTCTCTTTTTACTCTTTTGAAGAAGTCTTCTGATGAGGATAAAAATTTAATTTTTAGAAAGTCCTAGTCCTCTAGTTGGGAGCTCTGGTAGCATAGTGGCTAAGGCACTTGACTACTAACCAGAAGGCTGGCGGTTCAAACCCACCAGCCACTCCTCGGAAGGAAGGTTGGGCAATCCTACTTCCGTAGTGATACTGCCTCGGAAACCCAAGGAGGGGTCGCTATGAGTCAGGGCTGACTCGACGGCACATAACAACAACAACTACAGTCCTCTAGTTAATTTCTGCTGTTTGCACATTTTCATTTATGTCTGGTAGTGTATTAATGCCTTATATTAGGGCCCCAAAGTTTGTCCCTATTTTTTCTTTGATGAAATTCATACTTTTTAGGTTTTACATTAAAATCTTTTGATTCATCTGGAGTTAGTTTTTGTGTATGGTGTGAGATATAGATCTTGTTTCATTTTTATGCAAATGGATATGCAGTTTTGCCAGCACCATTTGTTAAGGAGACTGTGGGTTCCCCATTGAATGGATTTTGGCCCTTAAATTCTTCAGAGTTTTGTCAGTAATTTTCTAACTGCAGTAGGAAAGTTTCTAAAGTAATCAGTTTCTTGTGTCTCATATGAAAATCTATGCAAATTTGTATTTTGCAATTGGCTTTATAATCATGATGTCAAAGCCAGCAGGACTTAATACTCTATATAATCACACTGGGACTATAGAAAAGAACTACACCTGCTAATGGTCACAGAAATGTAGATTGAAATACTTTCTGTACTATTTCTTTTATTTACAAAATTAAAACTAAGTAAAAGGTCACCAAGGTAGAGAATTCGTAAGAGTAAAGTTTAACCTCTTATTAAACTATTATCCATATCAGATCACTCATTTACTGTAACGTATGTACCTGAAGGAAAATTCGTCCTATCCCGCTCAGCAGCTGTGGTTCCTGCTCTGGGTAATATTTGATAACTGAATGATAGGCATCCACAGCAAGCACATAATCCTATGGAAAGGAAAACCAAAATGTATTTTTTTAAAGTAAAGAAATCACTTTGTTGTAGTTTTACACATTTAGAAGAGTACAAATATATATAGACTTAAAGAGAGAATACATTAACATATGATAGTAGAAAAGCAGAAAACTCAGTATAAGACAATTGGTCTATGAAGCAAGTGGCAAGCTTTTCCTGACAGCAATATCAAACCAGGACTCTTAAGTTTTGTTTGTAACTGTTGTTGTGTGCTGTGGAATTGAGCCTGACTCACAGTGACTCAATGCAACAGAGTGAAACTGTCCCACAGGGTTTCCTAGGTTCTAACCTTTATGGAAGCACACTGTCAGGTCTTTTTTCCCTTGGAGCTACCAGTGGGTTTCAACTACCAACCTGTTGGTTAGCATCTGAGCGCTTAACCTTTGCACCACCAGGGCTCCTCATTTGTGACTACAGTAGGTGAAAGTTGGCCTTTCACTGAGGGACTAGCTCAATAGCTTCTTGTCCTTTACTGAGATCTGTGATTTCTGCTTCCATCTTCTAAGTAGCAATTAGTATTTCAGCTACACTGTGGCTCGTTTTCTTTCTGGACAAAATTATTAAGTGGATATCTGAATTTTGTCCTCAAATATACACGCCAAATTTATTAAAAAACCAAAAAATCAAACCCACTGACACTGAGTCAATTCTGACTCATATTGATCCCCATCAGTTTTCCAAAGCTGTAAATCTTTATAGAAGTAGATTGTAGTTTGTAGGTTTGAACTGCTGACCTTCTGGTTAGCAGCCAAATTTCTTGTCCACTACACTACAAGAACTCATTTCAAATTTATTAACAGTGTCTCTTTAAACATTTTCTATGGTAGAAATTGAGATAAAATCCTTAAATATAAACAATCAAACAAACCCTCCACAAAACTATTTAGCTGAGAGAGTGCATATACAATTTGAGGTCATGTTTACATATTGTTATTGTTATTATGTGCCGTGGAGTCAGACCCAACTCATAGCAACCCCTCCTTGGGTTTCCAAGGTGGTATCATTGCGGAAGTAGATTGCCCAACCTTCCTTCCGAAGAGGGGCTGGTGGGTTTGAACAGCCAGCCTTCTGGTTAGCAGTCAAGTGCCTTAGGCACTATGCTAGCAGAGCTCCCAAATACTTGAATGTTATTTGTTCCCTACAATATATGAGAAATTCCTACTATTTAGAAACATTTATATTTATGTAGGAATATTTAAAAAAAGATTTGTTAGCTACTGTAGTTGGCCTTTGTATTCTTTGCAAAGCACTTTCATCTACAGTTCTCATTTGATTCTCATATACAGTAGCACCCTCCACACTGTCCTGCAATGATTGGTTTCTGTGTCACCTCCTAAAGGGCAAGGACTGTGCTGGCATCATCTTAGTATTTTTCTGCTGCACTCAGCCACAGTACTCATATCACACACCTGGCTGATATTTAGCAAATGAAAGCACCATTGGCCCAAAAGTTAGACATGCAGATTTCATTCACCTTTTTAATGTACAGGCAGTTCCCAGGTTATGAACAAGATCAGCTTCTAAATGGGTCTTTAAGCCGAATTTGTAGGTAAGTCAGAACAGGTGCATTTGGTTTTTATTTAGCCTTACTTTTATGCAAGAAAATGTTCAAAGCCTTTCAATGATTTAAAAGCTGTGTGGGCAGAAAGTGAAGGTGATTGTGATGAAAAATTTGGTTGGAGTAGGGGTCGGTAGGGGTTGTCTCAATTGTTTCTAAGTAAAGGCAAATTTACTTAACATTAAAGGGTAAGTACAAGTTGTGGGACTTATTGTATAAGAAAATTAAATCTCAGAGAGATGGTGTCATGCCAGTGTCACATGGGTCACAACTGTTAGTCCCATTTCCAGCCCAATGCAGTGTGCCTTCAATAACAATAATGATAATATTTATTGAGCAAGTTCTATGTATCAGATACTCTGCTAAATATTACATTACTGTATTTATTGGCATAGTGCCCAAGGCATTTGACTGCTAACCAGAAGGCTGGTGGTTCAAGTCTACTAGCCACTCCTCGGAAGGAGGGTTGGGCAATCTACTTCCATAGTGATACCGCCTTGGAAACACGAGGGGTCACTATGAGTTGGATCCGACTCGAAGGCAGTGAGTTTGGTTTGGTTTTTGGTTTTGTATTTAGTTACAGCACATAGTCAGCAACAAATATGGCCACCAATGGTATTTTTCTCCTAACTTATTTATTATAAAATCCCAGTTGATATTTTTATTTCTACTTTCTTCTACATTTTCAATTTTATCCAAACTGGAACTTATAGTTACTAGTTTTCTAATTGGGATGTTATAAAGATACAAGTGACATTCCAGTTGGGCAGGGGGAAAAAAAAATTAAAAGACTCTCTCCAGTCTAGTACCTTCAAGTGCAGCTCATTAAAACTAAATTTATTCAAGGTGTGCTGCTCACCTTGGAGCCAGACCACACATACCTTAGTTTTCTTTTCCTACTACTTGCTGTCTGTTGGTGCTGACTGTGGCAGGTTGTCCTATGTCTAGCTTTGTGTGTTTGTGTGCAACTGTGATGCCTCACCAGAGAAGACAGCCATTCCCACTGTTTTTTTGGTCCAGTACCTAAGACCTTGGAGTACTCAGAGTGAAAGCTCAGGATGACTATGGAATTCTTTTAGAGTCTCAGAGCTTTTGCTCAAGATTCTAGTTCTGACTTAGAAAAGTTTAGTGGAGAGGAGGCATTGCTTTTATGATAGGGGAGCCCTCAGCATCCCACTGGCTACAAGCTGAGCAACTTCTGCCCTGGCAGCTCTAAAGTAAGCAGGTAACAGACCAGAGCTACAGAGATCAGCAGCAGCAGCCATACTATCCAGACTTCCCTGAAGGAGGGTCTGGCTGCCCCACCATCCACTGCAATGTCAATCATTTGTTAAAATTTAATATATGCTCCTTACTTTTGGTTTATAGTTAATCAAAGGCAAATTCTGACTTTTTGAAAAATTGATTCACTCTTTATTGTCACTGGGCATATGATACTCTCTGCTTTATGCATCAGTTATTCTCATTATACTCTTAGCTAAGAATGCCCACTATATGAGTCAGGGAGCAGAACTGTGGTCTACAGGGAAGGTGAAGTGCCTGCTTTTAGCAGTCAATGAATGCTATGCCCCCAACAATCCCTTCTAGGAAGTGAAATGAGAGCCTAGACACCAGCACCACTACCTCAGTAACTTTTTGTTTCAGTTCTCAAGGTCAGGAATCTGTTTCTGAAGATAATTTGATATTGGAAAGGGCAGATTTTAAAAAACAGAGTAATTATCCTGATTTTAAAAAGCTATTTTGCTGCTCTCCCAGGATCCAATGCTTAGGAACCATGCGAGAAAGCTGAACTCTAGACAAGGGGATGAAACAACAGAGGAAACCAGAAGGTGAGGATGAACCTCTTCCAACATAGATGTCGGAGAATGCTGCACCAGCTTGGGAGGTCAGTAGAGTAATGGATGATGGGTCCCCCAGGCTGGAACAGGAAGTCCACCCAGGCAGCCCAGCCATAACCAGGTGGAACTCATTTTGGCATGTTTCAAGGGGCCTATCATCAAATAAACCAGAGCATGATTGTGTTAGGGAGCTTCCTTAAGCTGATTACTATTTAATAAAATAGTTTATTTATTGGAGGTGGAGTAAATATGGCCACTTTAAGGGAAAATGGCTAAAACTAGCTCTTCAGAGACAGCTTAATTTACTCTCCAGATCATACAGATTTGCCTTTGAAAAAGGATATGAATGAGTTGCTTAAAGGGACAAACCTATTTTAGTTCAATCTTCACCCTTTTTCTTTCGGCGGCTATACTTGTTTAGTGGCTGTGAAACTAGATTTACAATCATTTGCAACCAGAAAGTGTAATTCAAGCAAAAGGGAAGGTGATTTATGCAGTTGCACTATCCTTCAAATCGCATGAGAAAGCAAAATGGTGAAGATGTGCACTGAGGGTAGAATCTAGGTGACAGCCTGAGAGAGGTGGACTTCTGGAGGTAAACAGCAGGTTTAGGCATACTTGAAGATGTAGATGTGCACGTGTATGGTTTGCCAGTATAGGTGCCTTAATTCAACTGTGAGATCTAAGTTGAGGTTTTCAAGGTTTTGTAATATATGCAACTATGCCCTTTTATTATGCAGATATTTGGGCTGAGGCAAAATAGATTTCTCATCATTAAAAAGTTAAATTCATGTTTATTTCACTGTAATAGGAATGTTATTCAAAATAATTAAATGGCTGATTAAATAACTCATCGTTAGCCCATATAAATAATTTAATTAGAATGATACCTCCGTATGTTAAGACAACACAATGTTGAAATATTATGTACCCTCACTAGATGGCAACAAACTGCATATGCTTGGGCCAGACTTAACTGCAATTTGTTTTCACTCCTTTTTCGACCTATGAAAATGAAAGATTAAACTTTCCAATTGAATTTATTCATTATAAAAGTATTTTTGAAATAGAAAATATGGGTTATTTTTGAGTTCCAATAATCAAATAGAAGATGTATATTTGGTGCCAGGTGTTATTAACACTAGAGTACAACAAAGAAAAACATTTTTATTCTATTAAAATCTGTATCTTAAAATTGCAAATAAAAACCTACCCATGGAATAGGTAACTTGACTCTCTGAGGAGTTTTAGTTCCATGGTGTAATGAAATAACAGCACAGTGAATTTATAATTTGTTTATTTTTCCAAAAGAGTGTTATGGAAAGCTGGGTGAAACACAGGTGAAGCTTAAAATGGCCTTCAGGGGTGAAACACTGCCCCAGATTACTCAGATTGGTGGGTGGGAGATTTCAATGTTGGCTATAATCTGGATGCTTGGGGAGAGTGATCCGCTTTGGGACAGGCAGAGGAGAAAGGATCCTGGTGTTTTGGGAAGCTATGCTACCAAAGGTTAAATTATTAAGGAAGCAACCTCCCCACCTGCCCGAAAAGTGTGCCTTGAGGATGGCTGAAGGGTGTAGGGCTTGTTAACTCAATTTTACTTAGATATGAACAAGACTTACTGAAGAAATAAAGGAGTGATGGGGAAGTAAGAAGAGGAGGCAGAAGGGGATGCAGAAGAATAAGGTGAAGAATAAAAACACTGTAGAGGCAACTGACCTTATCAGAAATGTCTTAGACATGTGGAGACTAAAAAAAAAAATGTTTATTCAATGTGCTGAAAGATTCGAGGAAAAGCTGCACAAAATGTAAGAGCTGGGAGGGATTTCAAAAATAATCAGTTCTAGTCCCTCATTTTAAAGGAGTCTGAAGCTCACAGATGTGAAAAGCTTGCTGCAAGGTCATTTGCTATAAAAAATATGATTTTCTAAAAATTCCTGTCTATATTTTCAGTATCACACAAGTGTAGAAGGATGTACAGAAATTAAAGACCACCAGGATGGGAATTCTGTGCACATCCATAGCTGGCCTGTTCTAAAGCCTGGATGCAGGCAACATATCTTCTTATTGAATTGTTCTTTCTTGTCTGAATGGATGAGTTGTTTACGGCTATGAATTTATATCCATACCTAACTCCCTTCCCAGCCATGCCTAAGGACATGATCATCTTAGAGGGTTGTTGAGGGAGGGGGTCAATTTATAAAATGACCAGAGCTGCCATGTCAGGGTTAAAAAATGGAACCCTCTGAGCAAATTTCTTCACTTGGTAAATTGCCTGCTCTGCTGTACTGAAAATCAAACTCAGAATGACCTTGGGCAGCTTGAAAACTGGGAGTGTGGGAGGAGTTATGATCTCTGTCTTATAATAGCTGAGAAGGTGTTAATAGTGCTGCTCTGGGGCGTTTGCTGCTAATTGATTCCTACAGCAGCATTAAGCTTTCAGTCCCCACAGCTGGCAGGCTGTGCCACCCGCTTAGGATCAGGACATCCTGATTCCTAGGGCCAGAGGTAAGCACAAGCGTGGGCTGCTGCAGCTTTTTCAAACAAAGAGAAGCCAAAAAAACATGGTTGCATAAGCTGGGGAGGGACTGCTTAGAGAAAGAGAATAGACTGGTGAAAACCAAATGACTGACAAGCTCAGCTCAGCCTCCTTTATTTTTAAGCTGTTTCACTGCGAGGTTGAAAGCTCTGAGGTGAAGTCCTAAGAACTAGGTCTTGTGGGGAGGCCTGTCTTTAGATGTCATAAGCATCAATCATAAAAGCAAATCAAAAGAAGAAAGAAAATTCTCTACTAAGAACAAAAACATACCTTTCTAGGATAGATTCAGAGAAAAATGAGTTAGGAGAGAGAGAATGGGAATGAATAATGATTTTAATTAAATCATTTTTGACCCATGTTTGAACAATTAAATCTGAAAATGTAAATTCTGCATTCTGATAAATTTCAGTATACATTAAAAGGAATTTAGCCCCAGGTGTCTTACTGAACTATCTATTAAATAAACCACTACTTGGTTGAATTCTCTGCTTAGGTAAACCTTCATATTTACTAGGGGAGCTTTTTCTTATCAGAATGTACAAGCAATTCCCTTGCAGTTTTCTTACTGACAACCTATTCCAGAATATATGGTAGCTCTGCAGTTACTGCCACCCACGTACCTTCATCATTAGCAGACAGTTTGCCATAGAGTACATCACCCGGCCCAGACGTGACCTCCACAGCTGAATAGAGGCTGCAAAATAAGAGCAGCTTGTGAATGTGCACAAATAAATTAGAGGTTCTTTCTAGCCATCAATTATTGGGTCCTGTGAATTCTGATTTAAAAGATCCCTCTTGTTAACACCACTGGGTTTAGCTTAGAATTTTTAATGTGCTGCTGAGCTGTACTGTGACAAATTATAGCGCCTCTCATAGGGACTAGCCTGCAATTGGTTCTAGGAATAGAATGTCTGCATAAATGATGCAACTATAAAAAACAGTAGGGGAAGTGCTCAGCATTCAGTTCAGACAAAAGATGAAATAACCCAATCAAGAGCCACGTTTCTAAACTTAGGACCCAAAGAAAATAAGCAAATCCAATGTAAATGATGATGACCATCTGCTTAGAGTCATGTAATTTAATGGTACAAAGTTAATTGGCTAGGAAAGCAAGACTGTCCAGGGTGGCTAGAGAGAGAATCTTAAGGCTGAACCCACGTGAGGCGAGCTGTCTGGGATAGGCACCACACTGCCTTTGGTGAAGCAAATCTGTTCAGCTGCGTTGTCTCCACCGGTGGAAGGAGTTGCTGTTGGAGAAGGTGTTTCATCAAAAAAACCCTTGTAAAAGGTGTCAGAACATCTGCGGCTTTGCTCTGCTTTATTTACTGGTGATCTTGCAGTAAGTTATCTACCTCTCAAGGCCTCAGTTTCTTAATCTTTTAAATAGAAACAATAATTCCTATCCTACCTACTTTACAGGTTTTTATGATGATCAGTCACTATAATCAATTGTTGTTGTTATTATGTGCTGTTGAGTTGGACCCGACTCATAGTGACCCCTCCTTGGGTTTCCGAGGTGGTATCACTACAGAAGGAGATTGCCCAACCTTCCTTCTGAGGAGTGGCTGGTGGGTTTGAACTGACAGCCTTCTGGTTAGCAGTCAAGTACCTTAGGCACTACGCTACCAGAGCTCCTCTAAAATTAATGGGCATAAAAATACTACTAGAGGTAAGGTAGAATGATGATGATAATATAAAATCAAAACAGACTCTCTGTATGTTATCTGCATAGCAGTCGTTTGCTATAAACATGCATACTACTAGGGACATTTTAAAACTCCTCTACATGGGGTCACCATGATTTGGAATTGACTTGACAGCAACTGGTGGTTGGTTCTATAGGAATGCTTTCTTCCTCCATGCATCTGCTGCCACAGGTAGCAATTTATTCTCTGAACTGAGCCTATCACAGATGTCATCTAGTTCCAGGGCTTCAAACTAGTTCATTCTGGTTCCACCCCCTATTGAGAATTTACAGCTCTGGTGGCATAGTGCCTAAGGCACTAGACTGCTAACCTGAAGGCTGGCGGTTCAAACTCACCAGCCACTCCTTGGAAGGAAGTTAGGGCAATCTACTTCCATAGTGATACTGCCTCGGAAACCCAAGGAGGGGTCGCTATGAGTAGGGTCCAACTCGATGGCACATAACAACAACAACAACAACAATCTCAGATATAATGAATCAGAATTTACATTGTGACAAGAACCCAGTAAGAGTGTATACATAAGAATCACCTGGGGATCATGTTAAAATGTAGATTCTAATTTAGTATGTTAGGGTAGAAATGCAAATTCTCAGCAGGGGCTCAAACTGCAATGAACTCATCTGAAGCCCTGCCTCTCAATACATATGTCTGAGCTCTGTTGGTGTAGTGCTTAAGGCATTTGACTGCTAACCAGAAGCCTGGAGGTTCAAACCCAACAGCCACTCCTCAGAAGGAAGGTGGGCAATCTACTTCCGTAGGGATACAGCCTCGGAAACCCGAAGAGGGGTCCCCGTGAGAGGAATCGACTCTACGGAAGTGAGTTTGGGGTTTGGGTTTTTTATGGTTGCTCCATCACCCAATTACAGCTTTCTCTCCTACTTCATACAAATTCCAAGTTCTGGAACTTTGTAGTACTTATCTCTGTATACCTGACACACAGAGACTCTCTAATTGTTGGTTGAAATGTATTACAATTGCAAGCAATAAGTTTCTTCTGAAGCTGTGCTTTGAGAAGACTAATGTGCCAAAAGATGAAGAGGTAGCTTGAAGAAAAGAACCTGGAGATGGAATGCCAGTTGGAATGCTATTCCAGTAAACTAGGAATAGAATGACCCTGAAATGTACCCATGGCAGTGGGAATGGGAACAATGGCATGGATGAAAAGATGTTGGCTAGCTGTGGTGAACAGTATTGGCCTACATTTATGTTTCAAATAAAAATGTCCTTTGTTTGGGAAATCACAAATAACTCTGTGTGTGTGTGTGTGTTTCAGTAATTTAACTACAAATAAACTAAAAATGTCTGAAGGAGAGAAGTGACTATTAATGCTTGGATGTCCCACATACTCTCCAGCGTTGCACCCATGCCATTTTATTCCCATTGGGGCTCTTGTTTCATGTCCAGCAAACAGATAGGTATTAGATAGCAGAGGGTAGTTCTGGTGAATCTAAGAGTCATACAGATAAACAGATTTACCAGGAGAAATGGGGAAGAATTAGAGCTAAAAGAAATCTGCAGAGATAATCAAAATAAATCTGCAATTCGAGACAATCCACATTTTACATTAATTAAAAAAAAGACATTGTTCAGAATTTCTTCTTTTCACAAAAATAATGTTATAAGGGGAATATAAGCGGCTAATGTATTTTTAATTGCTGAAAGGCAAAGCGAGTTAAGTTCTTAATTCCAGCAATTAAGTTATTTTTGTGTTTTTTTTAAGCACTGCCAAGAATAAACATAATTTTTAGGTGATTCTGATCTTGAATTTGACTATTGGTAGTGACGAGATGTAAGGTAAATTTAAGGCACACTCACTGAACCATTGTCATTAAAACTATGTTTGTTGTTGTTGTTATGTGCCGTTGAGTCAGCCCTGACTCATAGCTACCCCTCCTTGGGTTTCCGAGGCATTATCACTACGGAAGTAGGATTGCCCAACCTTCCTTCCGAGGAGTGGCTAGTGGGTTTGAACCGCCAGCCTTCTGGTTAGCAGTCAAGTGCCTTAGCCACTACGCTACCAGAGCTCCCAAAACTATGTTTAGGGCCTACAAAAGATCCTGGGGATCTTTTATCAAGATGCCCAGGTGATGCTTATGTATGCAAAGATATGTATACCGTATTATAGATCCTGGGGGTCTTGTAAAAACAGAGATTGTGATTCAGTATATTTGGGATGGAAATGCCAATTATCAGCAGGGGGTAAAACCATAGTGAACAGCTGGAAGCTCTTGCTTTTAGGATAAAGACCAATATTCTTAGCATGGTCTGCTAGGCCCTGCAGGAATGGCCCCTATATTTCTGCTCAGCCTCATTGTGTAACACTCTCCAAGTGACCCACTAGCTGCTTTCAACACTATGCTCCTTCCTGCCACAAGGCTGTATACTCTACCCTACCCTTAACCCACCAGGTTAAACTCCCTGTCTTTTAAAAGATCTCAGGTCCAGAATCACTTCCACAGGGAAGGCTTCTCAGATTTCACAGTCTAGGCAGGTTCCTTTCCAGTGTTTTCTCAGAACCATACTGCTTTATTCATAGTACTTAGCATGTAATTTTACATCTATTTGTCCAATTATTTGATTAAATGTTTTCTCCCACCTTCAGATGGTGGGCTTCATATGAGCACAGGCTTGGCTTACTGGAAAAAGAAATGAATTACTGACTGACTGAATGAATTAATTATTGAATAAAGAAAAAAAAAAAAAAAAACTTTTGAGAGGACTAGATGTATTGATAACTTTTAATAATTAAGAAGAGTATTACCCACTTACCTTGTCTGTTCTCTTGAGTAATGTTACTCATGCTCCCATCTTCAGCTAAGCCTTGCTCCAAATTGGTTAGAATCTGTAGTAATTTAAAATAAGAACAAAAAAATCATTAAAAATGAATTTGTTTCTTGACTTTGTCATAATATACTCTAAACCAAAACCAAATTTACTGCTATCAAATCAATTCCGACTCATAGCAACCTCCTTTGGGTTTCTAAGGCAGTAAATCTTTAGGGAAGTATATTGCCCAGTCTCCCTTTTGTGGAATAGCTGGTGGGTTTGAACTGTCAACCTTCTTGTTAGCAATGAAATGAATTAGGCACTACACCTTCAGAAAAAACAAAACCAAAATCACTGCCATCAAGTCAATTTTGACTCATAGCAGCCCCCTTTGGGTTTCTGAGACAGTAAATCTTTACGGAAGTAGATTGTCCTGTTTTCCTTCCATGGAGTGGCTAGTGGGTTTGAACTGTCAGCTTCTGGTTAGCCCTCAAATGCCTTAGGCACTATGCCACTAAGACAGAGCTCCTTCAGGGGTATTTTTTGGTTTAAGGTTTAAAGATGATCTCAGGGCAATTTTCCAGGGGTTCATCCAGCCTCTAAGGCTTCAAGTCCATGACAATTTGAAATTCTGCTCTGCAATTTCCCTCTTTTGATCAGGATTCTTCTATAGAATCTTTAATTAAAATGTTCAGTAATGGCAGTCAGGCACCAAATAGTTCTGGTTTCATGGCAAAGGAGGCAGTTGTTCATGGAGGCAATTAGCCACATACTCCATTTTCTCTTCCTGTTTTTCATGCTCCTTCTTCCTGTGCTGCTCCAGGTGCATAGGAACCAATTGTTGTGTGTTGGCTGATGGTTGTAAGCTTTTAAGACCTCCAACCAAACCAAAACCAAACTCACTGCTGTCGGGTCAGATCTGACTCATAGCGACCCCTCTTTGGGTTTCTGAGTTGGTATCACTATGGAAGTAGATTGCCCAACCTTCCTTAAGACCTCAGGCACTAAGAAATTAACTAGGAGGTAGAACAGAAGCACTAAATATGTTATTATGCTAATTAACTGAGATGTTCTGTGAAACCATTACTCTAATCCTCTAAACAAAAGAACCAAATCTCATGAGATGCTTGGTTGTAAATAAGCAGCCTCAGTAGCTACCCTTTTATGTACCACACAACACGCCAATTCAATTTTTCACAGATGTACAATTTATTGACAGCACTTATAATAATCAGTTGTACAATCCTACCCTTAATCAATGCCATTTTTCTATCAGCATAAACTGAAACTCAATACTCCATAAGCAATAACTCCCTATTTCCCTCTCCCTCTTGCCACTGGTAAGCACCAAAAAAGTTTCATCTCCATATCGTTGCGTTTTCTTATCTTTTATATAACTAAGGTCGTACAATAGTTGTCCTCTTACGACTGACTTATTTCACTCAGCAGAATGTCTTCAAGCTCCATTCATACGTCAAGACCTCCATCTCTCCTATTGACTGAGTTGTTGTTATTATGTGCTATCAAGTGTGACCCAACTCATAATGACCCCTCCTTGGGTTTCCGAGGCAGTATCACTGCTCTACTTACCTTCTGAGGAGTGGCTGGTGGGTTTGAACCGCCAGCCTTCTGGCTAGCAGTCTAGTGCCAACAGCTCCTATTGACTGAGTAGTATTCCGTTATACCTATATATCACATTTTGTTTATCCATCCATTCATTGATGGGCATTTAGGTTTTTTCTACCTTTTGGCTATTGTGAATAGTGTTGCAGTGAACGTTAGTGTACCAGTCTCTGAGTCTCTGCTTTCAAGTCTTTTGAGCATGCCTAGAATGGAATTGCTGGGTCATCTGGTAGCTCTATTTTAGTTTTTTGAAGACCTGCCACAGTATTTTCCACAACGTCTGTACCATTTCATTTTATTTTTAAGGAAAAACAAATTATGTTATGCATGAGAATGATTATTAACTTTTATGAAAATATCAGTCTTATACCTCAAGGGCACCATGGGATGCTGTATCGTCTTTTAATACACAAAATACATTTTGTGCAACTGTCACATTACATAGTTTTTTTACTGTTTGGTTAATAATTTTCAGTTGCTTATTTTGTCAGTCAAAGAAAAGAATCTGTTGGTTTCCCTTGAAAGAAAAGGAGCTACGGTCACTGTAGAGATTTTCTTTTTTTTTTGAGGAGTAGGATAAGGGAAAATTTTTTTTTATTTACTAGGGAGAAAAATAATGTCACTCTAAAAAAGGTTATATTATAGTACTGGGATTATGGACTTTAAGCCATATGGTTTTGGGAAAAAAAAGTCTTTTCATTTATTAGATCATTTCCCCAACTACCCATCCCCAAGAGGCAAGGTGTGCAACACAATGAAAAAAACCTCCTTTGGCTGCTCATCTGCTTAACTCTCCAGTTTATACAATTACAGGGATTAAAATGGACCTTTCCTCATCTGCTCAAGAGTTCTTTAGCAATATTCATAATTTAATACAAGACAGGGAACAATCTGATGTGAAGATTCCTCCCTCTCCCTCCTTAATAGCCAGCTTATGTTACCTTGATGACTCAAGAGGATACATATGTGGGTTCAAAATGGTAACTCTGAAGAGAATGTACTTGGTCTAAACCAGGTCAAATAACATTTTTCAGCTCATATGTCTTTTCATAAATAATAACAGAAACTAACCAGGAAACAAAATCTTGGGGTTATCATTAAATTAAATTCCTCCTGGTTAGAAAAAGGGAAAGGAGCCCTTGGATGCAGTGATTAATGTGCAGGGCTGCTAACTGAATTGTTGGCAGTTCAAACTCATCAGACGTCCCTTGGGAGAAAGATGTGGCAGTCTTCTTCCTTAAAGATTTACAGCCTTGGAAACCCTGTAGAGTAGTTCTACTTTGTTCTATAGGGTCACTATCAATCGGAATCCACTCGATGGCAATGGGTAATGAGTGGAAAGGGGGAAGAAAGGAAAGAAGAGATAAGAATTATGGAAGAAGAAAAGCAGGGATTATGAAAGGTTTTGAGCCTTAGAACTACTAGTGGAGCTCGTAAGAATTAGAAATGATCTGGTCCCAGCCCCTCGGAATTCTGATTCAATAGGGTCATGTATTCTGATGAAAAGGAAGACATCTGCATGTAACAACAAAACAAAACAAAACATTTTCACCCAGGCCTGAGATGATCAGAATCCCTAAGACAACTTGAAGGTAAGATGTGTATTTTGATCTGCAGGCCTTAACATCTCAGACAACCACTAAACACTGCTGAATCATGAGGAGACTACCTTTCTGCAGAAAATGTTCCAGCACTTCAACTTTGAGAGATTTCCTCTGGTAGCATAGTGCCTAAGGCACTTGACTGCTAACCAGAAGGCTGGTGGTTCAAACCTACCAGCCACTCCTCGGAAGGAAGGTTGGGCAATCTACTTCTGTAATGATGCCGCCTTGGAAACCCAAGGAGGGCTTGCTATGAGCCGGGTCCGACTCGCCGGCACATAACAGCAGCAGCAGCTAAACTGAATTAAGAGTAGATCAGGACTTCCTAATTTGCTGGTTGATAAGGAAGTAGTAGGAAATATAGGTGTAAAGAAGTTTGAGAATGACACTTAGGAAGGAAGAGGCAAGAGAAGAGAGAATTTCTGGTGTTAAACATCTGGGATAGGAAGAATTAACTGACAGGAGTAGGAGCGAGACAGTTCAGAGTGGCCACAAGAGAAAAAAATTTCTGGGGAAGAAAGAAAAATAGTTTCCTACCCCAACAATGCCAGGATGCAGATAGAAATAGAAGCTCCTTCTTTAGTTTAGGCACCAAAAGCAGCCTACATTAGGAGGGAGAAGGTTTTCATTTGTTCAGCAGCTTTTTTTTCCCTTCAGTTCCAACACTATGACTTCATCTTTTTTTGAGAGTTATTTATTATTTCTTGGCAAGTTATCTGGACGAGCTGGGGAAGGTACACAGATGTGAGATAGTGACAGTTCTTTCTCTACATTGAGTCCTCTCCAAAGCTGGGGTGAAGAATGTACAAGAAAATAGCAACTGAATGTCTGCAGGAGGGGGTGGGATTTATCACTATTAGGAACAGCTAGAAATGGCAAAAGAGAGAACATACTCCTAAAAAACACCTAACCTAGAAATGAGCATGTTGTTAGGTGCTACTGAGCAGGTTGCACCTCACAGTGATCCCAGATACAACAGAACAAAACACTGCCCAGTCCCACACCATCTTCAAAATCATTCCTTTGTTTGAGCTCATCTTTGCAGGCTCTGTGTCAATTCTCTTACTGAGTGTCTTCCTCTTTTTTGCTAATCCTCTACTTTACCAAGCATGACTGGTCCCTCCTGATAACATGTCCAAAGTAGGTGAGACAGAATCTCCCCATTCTCACTTCTAAGAAGCATTCTGGTTGTACTTCTTCCAAGACAGGTTTGTTTGTTCATTTGGCAGTCCATGGTATATTCAATATTCTTTGTCAATATCATAATTCAAAGGCGTCAATTTTTCTTAGGTGTTCCTTACTCATTGTCCAGTTTTCACATGCATTTGAGGTGACTGAAAATATATGGGTTGGGTCAGGTGCACCTTCATCCTCAAAGTGACAAGTGCAAGTAACAAAGTCTTGTGCAGCAGATTTGCCCAATGCAGTAAGTCGTTTGATTTCCTGACTGCTGCTTCCAGGGGTGTTGGTTGTGGATCCAAGGAACATGAAGCCCTTGAAAACATCAATGTTTTCTCTGTTGATCATATTTCTTATCGGTCCAGTTGTCAGGATTTTCCTTTTCTTCATGTTGCAGTGTAATCCATACAAAGACTACAGTCTTTAATCTTCATTAATTAGTAAGAGCATCAAATTTTCTTCACTTTCAGCAAGCAAGACTGTGTCATCTGTGTATTGCAGGTTTTTAACGAGTCTTCCTTCAGTCCTGTGCTGTTTTCTTCTTCATATAGTCCAGCTTCTTGGGTTATTTGCTTAGCATACAGATTGAATAAGTATGGTTAAAGGATACAACCCTGATTCAGTCCTTTCCTGATCTTAAACCTTGAAATTCCTCTTGCTGTGTTTCAAGAAGTATACTAGAAATGAGTATATACATGTTAAATAAAATTTCAGATTCTTTTTTAGAATGCATTATTTAAGGCTATTAATAGGTCCCTGACAGGTTTAGAAGTGAATCATTGAGTAAAGTGAATAGAAAGAATTGCTCATAATTAGTATCTTTTATTGCTGTATATCTAGAGGCAGTTGTTTGGATTTATAAAGTAACAGTACAATGATTTATAAAAGACTATTTTTTTTTTTTT
>NW_006921791.1:6306324-6307951 GCF_000298275.1 Orycteropus afer afer | reverse complement strand
AGAAGAATGTATATTGTGCTGCTGTTGGGTGAAGTGCTCTATAGATGTCTATAAGGCCAAGTTGGTGGATTGTATTGTTTAGCTCTTCTGCATCTTTGCTGAGTTTCTTTCCAGTTGTTCTATCTTTCAAAGAAAGTGATGTATTAAAGTCTCCCACTATGAGTGTGGAGTCATCTATTTGGCTTTTCAACTCTTTTAATGTAAAAGACTATTTTTATAAAGAAAAGAAACATTTGCAATCCAAAGCTTGAATTATTTAGGAAGTGCAGATATTGCAAGAAAAGCCTGAAATTGTTTAGTATGCAAATGTGATATGGTTGCAGTTTCCTCTTGGTTCCTTCTGTCACAGACTGAACCACTAGAGTCCAAATCTAAATTAAAAACTGGTCTTGTTTGTTTCCCAGGAGGATAAAGGCATGATGCACTGAACCCTGTTCATCCTGGAAAATGCTCTGAAAAAGGACAGGCATGTTTTTAAGCTCATATGGAGCAGGATCTATTAAAACAAGAAAATGGCTGCCACTTCTGCTTTATTTGGTAAGAAACCTCAGAGAAGAAGGTGTTGATTTCAGCTTACCAAATTTAAATAAAAAGAACTTTATAACCCAAGTAAAATGTGACACAAAAAGTGATTAAACCCACTGTGGTTTGATGTTACTTTATAAGTAGTTACTAATACCTGTCTGTATCATTCGGAGCTATGGTGGCATAGTGCCTAAGGCATTTGACTGCCAATCAGAAGGGTGGCAGTTCAAATCCAACAGCTACTCCTTGGAAGGAAGATTGGGCAATCTACTGCCAGAAATATTTACCGCCTTGGAAACCCAAGGAGGGGTCAACTATGAGTCGGAATTGACTTGATGGCAGTGAGTTTGGTCTTCTTTTGTATCCTTCATTAAAATTGTTACCTTTACCAAGGGAGGGATTATGTCTGTTGCTCATGGGTGTCTTCTCTATACACAGCATTACTGAATGAAAACCAAAACCAAACTCACTGCTGTGGAGTCAGATCCAACTCATAGCAACTCCTCCTTGGGTTTCTGAGGCAGTATCTCGCGGAAATAGACTGCCCAACCTTCCTTCCAGGGAGTGGCTGGTGGATTTGAACCGCCAGGCTTCTGGTTAGCACTTAAATGCCTTAGGCACTTCTCCAGGAAAATGAGCAATTTACTTCCATAGTGATACCAACTGGGAAACCAAGGAGGGGTCGCTATGAGTCAGATCTGACTCCACGGCAGTGAGGTTTTCCTGAATGAGGTACTCAATAATCAATGAATGAATGTTCCTGAAGAGACAGCATAAGTATGCCAAACATTAGGTAAGACAATGAGGTACTGAGGGTGTTCAAATCAAAGGTGCCAGTTAAGCAGTGGTGTAATGAGAAGACTAAGTTTCCTACTTTGGGCCTAGTCTTTTTCTTAGAGCCAAGTTATCAGTTCTTACTTCTCAATGTGATGATAATAACTTAAGGTGTAGCAGATTATTTTACACTATGTTGTTGTTGTTGTTGTTATGTGCTGTCGAGTCAGCCCTGACTCATAGTGACCCCTCCTTGGGTTTCCGAGGCAGTATCACTACGGAAGTAGGATTGCCCAACCTTCCTTCCGAGGAGTGGCTGGTGGGTTTG
>NW_006921791.1:6297218-6306181 GCF_000298275.1 Orycteropus afer afer | reverse complement strand
TCACATGGCTAGATCTACGTTTTTTAATGCTTTAGAGGAGGCTTTAAACTAGAGGTCTGATAAAGAATGCTCCTCAGTATGAAACTTATAGCCCTTGAATAACTGGTTCTATTGCTAACAGAAATGACCAACTGGAGATTCAGAGGACAGCAGAGGACAAGAAAATTGCTTTGGTTGAGTTTTTTTTAATTAGTTTTTTTTTTTAAAGTAATAACATGCTTATAAAAAATTCAAAGAATGTAGAAGTGTAAATGTACCAGCCCTTTCTCTCTACCTCACTCTCTTCAATTATCTTGAAAGTGCCAAGTCCTGTGGATTCTCTTCACTCTGTGTTACTCCTCTGTAGGCTACTATGACATCCTCCTCTTCAGGTTCTCCTTCCATCTGCTCTTTCTACTGCAATCTTCTTTGTCTACTGATTCCTTATGATTTTAACTATTAATTACATGGCAGTGGTGCCAAGATTTCTAGCCCTGATCTCTCCCTGAAACTTCAAAATTTTGTATCCAGCTGCCTGCAACAGCACTATTCAGAAGTGCTAGAGGCACCAAAAAAAAAAAAAAAAAAAAAAAAGTCAACTTATTCCAAACTGATAACATTGTGCATTATGACCTGGGAGATGTGAATGGCTTATTATTTTTACCCTGCACATTCCACACTGTTTCACATCTTTATGATACTGCTAGCTTGGGCTGGAATGCCCCTCCCCTATCTTTTTACCTGGGAAACTCTGCCTAATGTCTCAAGATTCATCTCTTGTGTTAACTCCAATGAACACTCTGATCCTCTAGGCTTGCTGAAATACTCTTCCACCCTGCTCCCTTAGCAACTAAAGTATATCTCTATTGTAATATTACCACATTATTTTAACACCATTGCTTATGTACCTCTCTATATATCTTCACTTACTCTAGCTGTATTATAGGGCATCCTTTATGTGCATTAGGATATACAATGGTAATCAAGATAGTCTTTCGATTTCATGGAGATTTTATTCTGGTAGGAAAGTGAGATAAAAACTAATAAAAATAAGAAACAAAATTTAAAATGATAAATCATGATAAATTTGCATAAATTTGGTTAAGCACTCAGCTGCCAAATGAAAGGTTGGCCATTTGAACCCATCAAGCAGCTCTGTGGGAGTAAGACCTGGCTATATGCTTCCATAAAGAGATTACAGCCTAGAAAGCCTATGGGGCAGTTCTACTTGGTCACATGAGGTCACTATGAGTTGGAATTGACTCAACAGCACCCAACAACAACAACAAGTATAGAAACTAGTGGAGGAAAAGGAACCTACAGAAGAGGGGACATTAGGGAAGGAGTAAACTGAGAGTCTGAGGGATTATAAGGACCATTGAGCAATGAACAGGGGACAGTTTGCCAGAGTTGAGGAAGCAGCATGTGTACAGGCCCTGAGATAGGAAAAGACTTGATGGGTCCAAGGAAGTAAAAGAAGACTAACGTGAAAGAAGAGAAGGAGAGAGGGTGGCACAATGGAGATTAGTGAGATGGGTTGTGGTTGGATTATTCAGGGACTTGTAGGCCATGGTAAGGAGTACAGATTTTATTTGAAGTATAGTGAGAAGCCACTGAAGTAAACCAGAGGACGATTCTAAGGGTGCTGTATGCAGAAAGGATTCTAGCAATGCAAGAGTAAAAGCAGAGCGCTCTTTTCAAAGATTGCTGCAGTAATTCATTCAAGTTATTTACTTTTATTAACAAATGCTTACATAGCAATTATTATATGCGGGGCACTGGTTTAAGTGCTTTACAGCTATTAACTCCTTTAATCCTTATAACTATCCATTCATTGTTATTGTTGTTATGTGGCGTCAAGTCGGACCAGACTCATAGCGACCCCTCCTTCGGTTTCTGAGGAGGTATCAGTATGGAAGTTGATTGCCCAAACTTCCTTTCGAGGAGTGGCTGGTTGGTTTGAACTGCCAGCCTTCTGGTTAGCAGTCAAGTGGCTTAGGTACTACGCTACCAGAGCTCCTATTGTTGTTGTTGTTGTTATGAGCTCCTATTAGATAGTTATTATTCCTATCACACAGTTGAGGAACTGAGGCATGGAGATGTTAAGACATTTGCCCAAGGTGACCCAGCAGAGCCAAGGTTCACAAAAAATGCATGCAGCCTATGCTCTAAATCAATGCAATAGGCAGTCTTCTCTGTTGATGGTAACTGTGGAAGGGGACAGGTACACAGCTTGGGGTAAAACTGACAAGACTTGGGACTGGACTGGATGGGACAAGAAGGTGGTGAGGGAAAGGAACGATGCAAGGATTCCTGGGTTCTTGTCTTGAGTAACCAGAGGATTATATCCAGAAAAAAAGAGCATATTTTATTTATCTTTACACCTGGAGTACCAAGTAAGTCACACAGGAGGCACTAGTGACTGAACATGGAGCAAATACTCAGGGAGAGCTTTGATGGGTTCTAAGCCTCAATAGAACCAGATGTTAGCAGACCAGGGACTGGCCTTTTGAGAAAGAAATTAGTGGTTAACACTGCAAGCTGGGTGGGAGGAGAGGGTGTTTTGCTGGAGCAGAGTTTACATGTTTAGGATATAAAGGGGGAGAAGATTGGAGAGTTAAGTTAGGGGTAAATTATAGAAGGCTTACCCTCTGTCTATGGATCATTGTGAATCACTGGTGGCTCACCTTTGGTTGTTTTGTTTTTGCTATTGATTTATGACTTAGGAGACACCATGTGTTACAGAGTAGAACTGTTCCACAGGGTTTTCTTGGTTTTAATCTCTATGGAAGCAAATCACCAGACCTGTTTCTTCTATGGAGCCACCAGGTGAGATCTGAACCACCAACCTTTTGGTTATCAGCTGCATGCAAACTGTTTGTGCCATCCAGGGACCTTGATGTCTCACCTTTGGGCAATAAGATGCAAGAAATAATATTTGGAAGATAAACCTGACTATTGTTAGTAGGAAATAGAGGTGTGAGGAAGAGCACATGAAGACAGAGAATCTTTATAATCATTGCAAAAGGTGAGGGGTTAGATGAGGATGGAGGCAGTGGGGATGTAAATAAGATGCAAGTACAAAACACTTTATAAAGAATCCACAGAACTGATGAGGGACTGCACAGGAACAAAGAGGGCTCAGTGGTTTCTACGGTTACAAACTTCAGTAGCAGAATTATGATGCTTCTGGCAAAAATAAATTAGTCCAAAATAGAGGCTTGGTAACAGAGCCATATTTTGTATTTCAAGGATGGCAGAAGTTACAGTTTTAGGGAATAAGGAATAGCAGAACATTATTGGAACGATGTTGAGTGAACGGTGGCATCTTTGCATCACAATGAGCCCAAATCCAACAGGAAGCCATCTTTGTGCCTTATGGGGGTGCTGTTCTTTGCATGGTTCTAGCTGGGTCAAGAGCACTGTTGAAGTATATGAAGCATACCGTAGTGTAAGCACTGCTGAAGAGAAAAAGCAAATCCACTGCTGTTGAGTCAATGCTGATGCATGGCAACTCCAAGTGTTGTAGAGTAGAACAGCTCAGGGTTTTCTGGGCTGTAATATTTATAAAAGGAGATTGCCAGGTCTTTCTTCCAAGGTGCTTCTGCGTGTGTCTGAACTATCAACCTTTCTGTTAGTATTCAAGCACAAACTATTTGTGCTACCCAGGGACCTTATGTAAGGCTTAACAAATGCTAAACCTACTAATAACCATACATTTTACAGATGTATGGACATACTGCAGTTTGTAAGCACTAACTATTTTGTTTAATCTTCACAACAATAAGCCTGTGGATAAGGCATTATTATGCACATTTTGCAAAAGTTCTTCATGCTTTCTATATAAAAAACAAAGTAGTATAGTAAAAAGATAAAAGATATTTGGCATCATAAGACCAGGATTCAAATTCTGGCTGATTTTAAGCTTAACCTCTCTGAATTTCTATTTCCTTATCTGTAAATAATAAGCATTTGGAGCTCTGGTAGCATAGTGCCTGTGATGGTTGGAGCTGTGTGTTAACTTGGCTGGACCCCAGTTCTGTGTGGTTGTTCCATGATGGGATCGGATGACGGTGTTCTGAGTGGCCAATCTGCCCAAGGGGAGTTTCCCTAGGGGTGTGGCCTCCTTCCAGGATATCCAGGGACATCCTGGGAAGAGAGACATTCTTCTGTGGATCGGGACCCTGGTGTGCTGCCTACAACCTTCCGTGAGTGAGCAGCCTACTGCTCGGCCTGGAGATCTTGGATTCATCTTTCGTTGGAGTCAACAACCAGTGTACTGCCTGCCAGCCTTGAATTTCTCGGCCCCCTGTGGTTGTGGAAGCTAAGGCTGCCTCCAGTCCAACATTTCCTCCAGGGACTTTGGACTTGTTTGTGAGCCATTTTCCTAAGAGAAATTTTTTTTTTTTCTCTCTCTCTATATAAGCTTTGCTGGTTTTTGTTCCTCTAGAGAACCTAGTCTAACACAGTGCCTAAGGCACTTGACTGCTAACCAGAAGGCTGGCAGTTCAAACCCACCAGCCACTCCTCGGAAGGAAGATGGGGCAATCTATATCTGTAGTGATACTGCCTCGGAAACTCAAGGTGGGGTCACGATGAGTTGGGTCTGACTTGATGACACATAACAACAACAACAATATTTCAAATTATGGGGCTCAAATGAGAATGTAATTGAAGTATTTTGTAAGCTTGGAAAGTGGTAAATGAATATTAATCAAAAATAAACAGCAACAGGAAATTTTTAAAAATCTACTGCCTCAGATTTTTATTATAGTTTCTTTTCCATGTTCATCCTTGTAAGAAAACTAAAAGGTTTCATTTTATGTCATTTAAGAACAATAAAATTAATGCTGCATTAACTTTTAAATATTAAGCAGATCTTTGAAACTGCCAGTTGCTTCCAAAGCATTTTACAAATATGTGGTGTTGCCATGGAGGAAGGTGAAAGCTGTAATTCTCTACTAAGATTTGGCAAGTAGCCTGCCAGGAAGCTTCTCCAATTGAAAGGAAGGCCTCCCAGTGCACATGAGAGCCTTGCACCAGCGAGCCAAAGTGCCAAAACTTGTATCTTCTATGAAAGTGGTACTCACAAATCACCTTGAAAGGATTGAAATGGAGAAAAGGAGGTCCCTCTTTTTTTTTTTTTGGTAGGATAATAAAGGGCCTATGTGTCATTAAGAAAAATAGACCTAAGCTGATTAACCGAGGTGCTGTGGTTTAAAATATACTGAGAAATTCTATGACACTCTCTTTATGAGGTGCAGCCTAATTTTCCTCCTCTTGCATGTGGGCTGGAGTTAATGAATTTCTTCTGATAGAATCACGTGGTACTGATGCTTTGTGACATCCAAGACTATGACATATACGGTACTGTGGTTTCCTTCTCTTTGTCTTTGATCACTCACTCTCCAAGAAGCTAGCTGTCACGTCATGAGGACACTGAAGCAGCCCTATGGAAAAGCCCATGTAGCAATGAACTGGGACCTCTTGCCAAAACTAGCAAAATAAGACAGGTGTGTGAGGGAGCCACCTGGGAAGCCAATTCTCCAGTCCTAGTCAAGCAGTAAGATGACTGCAGCCCCAGGCAACATCTTGACTGACCCTGAGAGACTCGATCCAGCACTGCCATGCTAAGTGGCTCCTGAACTCCTGATCCACAGAAATGGTGAGATAATAAATGAGGACTGCTAAAGTCACTAAAGTGCTGGTGTGGTGTAGTGTATAAGACACTTGACTGTTATCTAGAAGGTCAGTGGTTCAAACCCACCAGCCACTCTGTGGAAGGAAGACTGAGTGATCTACCTCCGTATGAATTGGTGGCAATGAGTTTGGTTTTCTTTTTTTGCTTAAGTCATTACATCTTGTAGTAATTTATTATACAGAATAGATAACTAATACATAAGGTAAATCAAACTTACCAAGCACTCTTTCTTTAAGGCTGGTGGTTCATTGGGTAAGTGATTGGCTGCTAACTGAAAAGTTGGGGGTTCAAATCCAATAGTCACTCCATGGAAGATCAATCAGGCAGTCTGATTGTGTAAAGATTACAGCCTTGGAAACATCATAGGGCAGTTCTACTCTGTTCTATAGGGTCACTATGATTTGAAATTGACCCAATGGCACCCAGCCACAATAACATAAGTAACAGTGCATTGAGACCAGTGTACTTGAAAAACTTTGAACAGGTTTAGTATTGTTTAATTTGGAAATTCTGAAACAAGTTCCTCATTTGGTGTCTTAGAACAAGCACATTTCTGAAAGCGGCTGCAATTAAGAAAAACAGTAATTTCAAAAGTGAGAGATACAGCTTAGAATTAAAGGGAAGAGAAGTTAAGGAGAAATGACCAAAGCAAGGAAGAAACAAGCTGTGGGATTAGAAGATAATTATATAGTGAGAATTCTGTTTAATGAAGAGGAATGTACCTAGAGTTGAGAGACCTGCATCACAGCCACTCTCACTGATAATAATGCATCGGGCATGTCCTGAACTGTTTCTGTGATTTAGAATTATTACTTTAAAAATGGAGACAATTATAAACATCTATGGGCAAGAGGAAAGGGAAGATAAATTATTCAAAGTTGAAACCTTGGTTGTGCTTTGTCCAAGGAGAAAGTATGTCTTGAATAAATACCTTATCAGCTAATTCTCTATATAACCAATATCATTTGATCTCAAACAGTATTTAGAAAAGGAAATTCATAACCTAGTCATACTTAAGGAGATTAAAATTCATACAGGTAGTTACCAACTACCTGAGGCAGAGGCAGGGATCTAGATAAGGCCAGGTACCCAGGCCATGGCCCTCCCAAGTGGTGGGAAAGCTGGGGAAAGCAGAGAAAAAGTCAGGGGTAGGGGGGACAAGGATAGAGAGAGGAAGTAGAGACAGGGATCCAGGTAAGGCCGGGGACCCAGGCCACACCCCTCCCAAGTGGTGGGAAAAAGGCAGGGATCTATGTAAGGTGAGGGTGGGGAGGGTGGAGAGGTTTTGAACAGCTAAGGGAGACAAACTTGTCTGTCAGTTTGTCCTACTGTGGTTGTGTGCTGCTGTGAGGCTTGAGGCTGTGCCACCGGTGTTTCAAACCCAGCAGGGTTGCACATGGTGCACAGGTTTCAACAGCTTACAGACTGTAACAGACTAGGAAGAAGGAGGAGGCCATCTACTTCTCAAAGAATTGGCCAGGGAAAACCTTATAAAATAGCAGAGTAACACATTCTGATATATTACTATACAATTTTATGAATAGCCCAGAAACACTCCCCGATACAGTGTAGTATGATAAGCCACTTAGTCCAGAAGGCTCTCAAAATAGGACCAGGAAAGAGCTGCATCATCAGAGCAGAACCAGCCTTTAATGATATGGATAAGGTAAAGCTTTCAAGACCTCCATTTGCTGATGTGGCACAACTCAAATTGACGAGAAACATCTGCAAACATCCATTAATAACTGGAACATGGAATGTATGAAGTATGATTGGAAGTTGTCAAAAATGAAATGGAGTGCACAAAGATTGTTATCCTAGGCATTAGTGAGCTGAAATGGACCAGTTTTGGCCATTTTGCATCAGACCACCATGTGGTCTACTATGCTGAGAATGACAATTTGAAGAGGAACAGTGTGGCATTCATCATCACAAAGGATGTTTCAAGATCTGTCCTGAAGTACAATGCTGTCAGTGGTAGGATAATATCCATACGCCTACAAGTAAGACCAGTTAATTCGACTATTATTCAAATTTATGTACCAACTACTAAAGCCAAAGATGAGGAAACTGAAGATTTTTATCAGCTTCTCCAGTCTGAAGTTGACCAAAAATGCAATTAAGATGTGTTAATTATCACTAGTGACTGGAATGAAAAAACTGGAAACAAAGAAGAATCACCGGTAGTTGGAAAATTTGGCCTTGGTGACAGAAATAATGCTGGAGATCGCTTGATAGAATTTTGCAAGACAAATGACTTATTCTTTGCAAACACCTTTTTTCAACAACACAAACAGTGGCTATACATGCGGACTTTATCAGATGGAATACACAGAAATCAGACTGACTACGTCGGTGGCAACAGGCAATGGAAAAGCTCAATATCTTCAGTCAAAACCAGGATATGAGCTGACTGTAGAAGAGACCATCAACTGCTCATGAGCAAGTTCAACATGAAGTTAAAGACAGTTAAAACAGAGTTCCAGCAAGAAGGCGGACTAGGCAGAAAGACTGCACAGACCCTCTTCAACAAAGAAAAGGGAAACCAATTAACACAGACACAGAAGATAATCCTGGACCCCTGAGCCTTGAAGGGAACGATATAGAAGTGGACTAAACCCCAACTAGCAGAAGAATTTGCATGAAAATACCAAAAAAGGAGACATACAGAGCTGTGGTCTGGCAGCAATCCTGACAGCACAGACAGCTTGGAGATTCCCGAGTGGTGGTAGGACTTAAGAATTAACCTAAAAATCACCTTGCTAGCCAGGGACTGCACAGAGGACTGCTCCGGTGGCTGGGGAATAAACGGAGAAGGTTAAGAGCAAGGCAGGCTGAGCTGTGGACTTTTGCTGGTCAGGAGGGCACCATCATTTTGAAGGTCTAAAACTGGCTTGACCATTTTGGAAATTTAAAGAGACAGTGATCTCACAGATTACCAGGACTTAAGAACACGTTCTGCTTTCCAGCAACCCCAAGGAGCCTCCAGACCTGCAAGACTGAAAAGTTTTTAGAAGGTTATTCAATTGTAATTTGTGTCTAATTGAGTGGAAGACAACAGTCCCCATAAGCCACAACTACACCCACACCTCCTGCAATTCCACTTACTGAGGGAGAGCTACTACCACCTTCTCCACCAATAGGCCAATGATAAAAAACCACCAAGAAGAACCTGAATCACCCTTGACTGCTTTTCACAAACAGTTAACAGAGATCTAAATACAATAACTGCCAAGATGCCTCGGAGATAAGAGACCATCACAGTCCACACAAAGAAGCAGGA
>NW_006921791.1:6286286-6287271 GCF_000298275.1 Orycteropus afer afer | reverse complement strand
AAAAAAAAAAAAAAAGCATTGACCCATGTCACTTTAGTTTTGTGTATTTCACTACATAAATTATATTTCAATAAAATGCATTAAAAAAAAGAATTGTGAGATGACATTAAGAACATCATCCATGAAGAAAGCAAGAGGTCATTAAAAAAACCAAAAAAGAAGAAAAGACCAAAATGCATGATAGAAGAGACTCTGGAACTTGCCTCTGAGCAGAGAGTAGCTAAAGCAAATGGAAAAAACGTAAAAGATAAAAGAGTTTAACAGAAGATTTCAAAGTGCAACTTGAGCAGACAAAGCTAATTACTGTAATGAAACATGTAGACTTGGAGGTGGAAAACTAAAAGGGAAGAACATGCTCGGCATTTCTCAAGTTGAAAGAATTGAAGAAAAAATTTAAGCCTCAAGTTGCAATACTGAAAGATTCTATGGGCAAAATATTGAATGATGGCAGGAAGCATCAAAAGAAGATGGAAGGAATACACACAGTTACTATACCAAAAATAACTGGAGATCTTCATCCATTTCAGGAGGTGTCATATGATCAAGAACCAATGGTACTGAAGGAAGAAGTTGAAGCTAAACTGAAGGAATTGGTGAAGAATAAGGCTCCAGGAATTGACGGAATATCCATTGAGATGTTTCAACAAACAGATGCCACACTGGAGGCACTCACTCAGTTATGCCAAGAGATTTGGCCAACTGACTGAAAGAGATCCATACTTGTACCCATTCCAAAGAAAGGTGATCCCATAGAATGTGGAAATTACCAAACAATATCATTAATATTGCATGCAAGTAAGGTCTTACTGAAGATAATTTAAAAATGGTTGCAGCAGTATATTAACAGAAAACTTCCAGAGGTACAAGTTGGATTCAGAAGAGTATGTGGAACAAGGGATATCATGTTATTGTTGTTTTTATTTGCCATCGAGTCAGCCCCGACTCATAGCGACCCCTCCCTGGGTTTCTGAGGCAGTATCACTAC
>NW_006921791.1:6264965-6285161 GCF_000298275.1 Orycteropus afer afer | reverse complement strand
TGTCATGCTTGGTAAGGTGGAGGTTTGAAGAAAGAGGGGAAGGCCCTCAATGAGATGGACTGACACAGAGGCTGCGACGATGGGCTCAAGTATAGCAAGGATCATGGAGCTGGCGCGGGACTGGGCAGTGTTTCGTTCTGCTGTGCACAGGGTCGCTACAAGTCGGACATGACTCAATGACACCTAACAACAACAACAATAATCACCAACTTACAGTGGGGTTCCATTCCAATGACTCCATTGTAAGTTTCTGACATAAATTGAATAACTCTCCTGGATTGGTCTTTGCCTCTTCCATGTTGAAATTGTTGATTTTATGCCAATTGTTCCTTTAATTACCTCCAAAACCCTATTCTCATTTTTTTAATAAACCTTTCCTTGACCCTCCACAACAACGAACTAATACTATATTTATCCTTCTGTGATTGACTTATGTCATTCAGCATAATGTCCTCCAAGTTCGTCCATATGTGGTGTTTTGCAGTCTCTACATTATTCTTTAGTGCTGCATAGCATTCCATTATGTCTATGTACCATAGTTTGGTCATCCACTCTTCCACTATAAATCTTAAGACATAAGTCCCTTGCCAGATAGGCAATTATCAGCAAACATGAATTTGTTGCTGTCATTTTTGTTATGTGCTTTCTCGTGGTGTTGATTTCTTTGTTATATATAATTTTCCATGCTGAGCTCATTTTGTTTATGAATCAGGTCATCACTTCCTTCATTGCTATTATTTTAGTATGTGCTGAATATTTATGCTGGTCCTCTTTTTTTGATGTGAAGATTTCTCATTTTTGTTTGAGGTTACCCTGTGATTTATAGTTCTCTTCCCAAGTTTAGAACAGTTCATTCTATCTTGTAGTTGTCTTGACTTCCCTACCATCTAGAAGTTCTGTATTGACACAGTTTTTCCCTCTTTTTGGTTTGCAGTTGTCCTCATTTGTCAATTGATGTCTCTAGTTTCCTGTTTACAATCCTGTAGGCTTATCTACTTTGGATACTTCCATAGTTGGGTTGGTTTCTAGGTTATATCATCATGTGTGCTAATGGTCAGTTCTTACTGGCTGTTGTTGCTTCTCTCTTCAAAGGGTACCCTATAGCATCTCTTTTAAGGTTGGTCTGGTTTTAACAAATTCCCATAATTTCTGCTTATCTGGAAATGTCCTAATTTCACCATCATATTTGAGGGACAATTTTGCTGGGTACATAATTCTTGGTTGGAAATTTTTCTTTCAAGGTTTTTATATACCATCCCATTGTCTTCTTGTCTGCATGGTTTCTGCCAAGAAATCCAAGCTTAGTCTTATTGGTTGCCCTTTGTAGGTAACTTTTCATTTTTCCCATGCTGCTCTCATGATTCTTTCTTTGTCTTTGGTTTTGGTAAGTTTGATGATGACATGTCTGGGTGATTTTCTTTTGGGGTCTATCCTGTTTGGGGTTTGTTGGACTTCTGAAATCGATATATTCTCATCTTTCATCCTACCAGGAAAATTCTCTTCCAACAAATCTTTGACAATTTTCTCTGTGGTTTTATTTGTGTCTTCCTGTTCTGGCATTCTGATTACACGTAGGTTATTCCTTTTGATGGTATCCCACATGAACCTTAGGCTCTTCATTTTGTTTTGTTCTTTTTTCTGATTTATCCCTTTCCAAAGAAGTGTTCAGGTATTTACCTTAGATCTCCCTAATTCTGTCTTCCATTGATTCAATTCTCCTTTGCCCATTCAATGTCTTATCTATTTCTGAAAATTAAGTGTTGATCTTCAGGATTTTCGTGTGTAGATTTTGTATCATTTCTAATTTTTCATTTATTTTGACAATTTGTTCTTGCATTGTCTTTTTCTTTTTTATATTTTTTAAATTTTATTTTGATTTGGGTGAAGATTTACAGAGTAAATTCACTTTTCATACAGCAGTTCACATATACTTTGTCTCATGTCATTGACCACAGTTTACCACAATGCAACAGCTCCCCTCCCACTTCCTCCCCATAGTTACCTCTTCTTGGTGTCCATCCCTCCATACTCTTCTGCGCCCTGAGCTGTCTCCCTGTGCATAAGCAGCCCTTCCTTCTCCCATGATTGTTCTCTCCAGGGTGTGTGTCTACTTGAGGTAAATGTTTAACTCACTTGCCTGTACTTTGGCTGGAAACCACAGGTGTGGGTTCAATTCCAGACCTGAAGGGCAGCTAGGGGCCATAGTCTCAGTGGTTTCACCAGGCTCTACTGGACCAGCAAACCTGGTCCCCACCTTCTTTCTTTCTTTTTTTTTTTTTTTGCCTCCAAATGATTTTGAGTTTTGTTCCACATTGTTCTCCCTCTCTATGCAGGATCTTGTACATCCCTTCCAAGTGGATGACAGTGGTAGCCGGGCACCATCTAGTTCTTCTGGTCTCATTGCATTGTCTTTTGAAATTGTTCTAGGGTTTTCTCTGTGTTTTCCTTGATCTGTCTCTCAATTCACTGAAGATACCTAAATATAATTCTTTTGAATTCCTTATCAGGGAGTTCCAATGGTACATCTTCCTCAGGGATGTGTTTTGGGTCTGTATCCTGGTCCCTTGTTTCTCCTGTTTTCCCTTGTTTATTTGTGTGGACTGTGATGCTCTGTTGTCTCTGAGGCATTATGATGTTTTTGTGTTTATATTTAATTGGTGATTGTATGTTGGAGTGACTTGCCCATGATTTTCGTTTTCTTTGTTTGTTTGCATGTTATCTATGCAAGCAGGGTACCGTGCTCCTCTATTCCCTAGTTGATAACACTTATACACTTACACCACCTGTCTCCTTTCCTGTTGTCAGTCAGCCTCTCATATGGCCCTGCCAACCTTGGCAAACAGAGCCTATTCTTAGGTCCCTGGAATCCAAATGAGAATGCTATTACTTTAAAAATCCAAAATGGTTGCCACTTGTAAACATTCAAAATTGCTGCACCCTTGGTCACTTTAAATATCCAAAATGGCCACCGCTTGTAAACATTCAAAATGGCTGCACCCTCGGTCACTTTAAATATCCAAAATGGCTGCCACATGTAAACAATAAAAATGGCTGTGCCCTCTGGACAGTGGAAAGTCAACAGTTTAGGTTGTCTCCCTCCTTGCTGTTTCCCTTCCTAGTCATAGGGCACCAGCATCCCTGCAGCCTTTGGTGACCAGGGATGATCTTTAGGTCAATTCTTAGGTCCCAACAGCACTTGGAAATATTCAGGCTATTAGTCCCAGCAGAGTAGCTGACAGTCCGCAGCTTCCACCATCTCTGTACTCACTGTTTTTGTACAGCTTTTTCCACTAGGTGGTGCCTAATCCACTTCCTTTCAAAGCTCAGGGCTGTAGGATTATCATCTGTATCTCTATCAATTGGTTTTTCTTTTCTTTATTGGAGAGTGTCTGTGTTGCTTGTCGGCTTATTCTTCCATCTTACCGGAACCTATTCTCATTCTTAATGATCATCAAAACAGTTAATGAGACAGTCTTTCCTCGTGTGCCACTTCACTTTCTTTTTATTATCATAGTCCTTAGTGATTTTCATCTATATATCCATGTCTACACCCTTCCTCATCTTCTTTTTTCCATTAGAACTTTCAGTGGCATGACTTGTTTTCTAGACATGTTGTAGGAGGTATAAACAGTGCTGGCGTTATAGTTAGAGAAACTAGAACAACTAGACTTCAAATTAACAACTGATGCTTCTAAAAGAGGTAGAGATAACAAAGATAAACACTTTTAAAAATACAATACTACACTAACAGTAATAATACACATTAATGTACAGGTAGATACACGAGAATAAAGGCAAAAAATAATAATAATAAAAATAAGAATTGATGCTTCTTGTGGCATGAAATACTGAAAAAGATCACTCCATATAAAGAAGTTGGCGTAAGTGTCGTAACAATGAAGTCAGAGTTGTAATAGGTATTGGGTGCATGGGGTTATAGGTGCTTTGTTGTAACTGCACATGCATGTAATTGTCATATGTCACTGAAGTAGAACACTGCCAACTTTCTGTACGTTATGACTCTTGACACTGACATCATTGTAGACCAGGTCATATCCTATTACGCAGCCGTGTTCTGAACAGTAAATCATAAAATTGAACATCTATGAGTAAACATCTGAGAATGATAACATCAGAAAATTATGTGATAAAATATTGTATGCAGTACACATTACAAAATGATAGGATGTACAATATAAAAACAAAAACGCAACAAACCACAGACAGTTGTAAATGTGGGTCGTTGTAACTCAAATACTTTACTGTCAGGGACTACCTGTATTCTGATTTGCATGCAGTTATCTTGAGAGGTGGTAGCACAAGTATCTTCACTGAATGACAGCTTTTGTCTATAGGCTACAAACATTTTTGGGTTCACACCAAACTTCAGCAGGCCACAAGGAATGCCACATTTACGTTTACCTTCAGAAATCTTGGAAAAACTTCACTGAGATTGGTGCCTGTAAATCACTTCAGTATCTTATATATTGAAATACAGGAGCTGTTTCAGTGTTTCTGGGGTAGGACCTCAGACTGTACTCTAACAGTATTTTAGCAATGTTGGTGGTCTGTGGACAATAGTTTGTAGTAAGGCTTTTAACAAAGTATCCTTTGTACCCTGGCCCTTTTGGCTGGCATGGTTGCAGGGCTGGAGGTGGTATAGGAACTGGTTTTATCCATGAGGCATTCTAGTATATAGGCTACTGTGAATCTGGCCCTAATTCAAGGACTTGAGGACTCCCTAAAGTGGATCTACTTTAATACAAACTGAAAGATAGAGTGAGCCTGTTATAGGCGTTTAGGTTTCCAGGTTAAGTCCTGGAACTTTCTTTTCCCCTACTAAGTTCCCTAGAAAATCCTTTGGAAAGATTTTCCACAATTAAAAGGAGTTTCTTCTAGCTGCATCTAATTGTTAAATACTTACTGTGTACCAGCCACTGTGCTAAGTCACATATTTGTATTATTGCTTTCTTCCTCACAACAAGCCAAAGATTACTCATTTTCAGATGAGAAAGTTGAAACTCAAGTAGGCTGAACAACTGATCACACAGCTTACGTAAATAACAGATTGAGAATTTTGAAAATTTCACCCAGTTTTACTCTAAAGCTCATTTCACAATCACTGCCTAAGGGATAAAACTTTGGACTTTTCATACTTTGAAAAAAAAATCTTTTTATTTTATATTCAGATCATGGAGTGAGAGAATAAACAACGCTGAGAAAAACAAGGAAAAGAATGCAGAATTTAAGGTCTTTTTATTTTATGAAGAGCCAAATTTCGTTTTGGATATCATACATGCCTCATGGCTGGACCATTTGCTAACTTCTGTGGCCTTGTAATTCACTTTCAGTACATCTGATTTTACACTAGGTTAAAGTTATTGAGTGGCTTTGTTGGTTATTCCCAAATACAATGATGCAACCTGGAGATTTCTAAAGGTATGAATTTCCACTATGAGCTGAATCAAAATACAAATCTTCATGGCAAACCATGATGACAAAAGACACTCCTGTCTGCTTCTTCTGCTTGACTATTCTGAGCACACACAGGGTCACAGGAATGTAAACCTCGATGGCAAAGGGCAGATACGCTGCCTCAATTGAGGAAGCAGAAGGCATCATCACTATATCTTTCAATTACTTCTCTCCACTTGCCAATCATTCCCATCTTATCTGATTAAGCCACAATCAATTTTTTCTCTGCTGGAGCAGCAGAAAAGTATGGCAACTGAACTGTCTGGGTCAGATGAAGCACTGGCACTGGAAGTGACCTGGACATTTTCAGCATACTGATGGCAGCCATCCTGAAGTGTTTCCCTGAGCAGCTGGCCTATGAGATGACTGGCAATGGCTACTCTTTCTTACATTTCTAACTTTGTTTACAAATAAAATAGCATAACTGAATATGCCCATTTGTCAGAAATCCTTTTTAGAAAGAAAAAATATTAACCCTTCCTAGAAAAAAATTCTATAATTACTACCTTGTTAGCAATCATCAATAAAGAAATTCAAATATATTGATGTATTTCCAGAGTGCACAAAAATCTTACCCTGTTTCCTTCAATGTAGGGTGAATTTCTAAAGAAGCACTTCTTTTATTTAACCTGGTACCCTCAACTAACATAAACTAGGGTGGGTGGAAGCTATATAAATTGCAGAGTGGGATGGAGTTGAATTTAACACTATCTTGGGGTATATACAATTAAGAGATGAACGGAACCTCAAGCTACTTTGGCATCAATATTTATGGATTATATCTATTTATGCAATTTTAGAAATTTGTGCCTTTGGCTTTTTTACCAACTGGTTTGCAAAGTTCTCTTGGGACCTACAGGTGATGACTTCCTGGAGAGCAAGCAGAGGAGTAGCAATTAGTGAACCAAGGCACCTGCCACCTCAGACAGTGAAGATTATGACTTTTTCTAAACCATGGCAGCATGAAAAGTTTATTTTAAATAATAGTATAGTCATTCTTCATCGATGTAATTATATTCAAAACAAATGTTTACTAATTCACTAAATAGTTCCTACCTGTCACTCAGTAAGTGAAAGACAACATAAAAACAATACTCTGTTAAGATTCTGAGACTCTGGTAATACATTGTGTATTTTTCCTTCAATGGATAGTATTTATTTGTTGCAATCATACTGTAATTATAATTATGTGGGTCTGATTTGAAAATTAATATTATGTCATAAGTATTTTTCCATGGTAAGGCTTTGGTTGATATCACCATTTGGAAACCACATAATTCCACAACACCCCATGTTATGGCATTCTTCCACCTCTACTTCTTCTGTTTGAGCCTATCATAAAATCTTAAACTGTGCTACTCTGACTATTGAGCAATGCAGAGTGGGAGCAATGGGGGATTTCTATCTCAGGATCTCTTCTAAGAAATTCAAAGACAGAGCTCAAAACTGCGAACAGAAAATGTTGGCTCAATTGGGATGAGTGTAATTGGATTGCAGGTGATTTGCTTCTCATCTACCCCCAACTGTTTCTGTGCCCCCCCCCCCCCACATACCTCACTTTGGCTATCATATAAGGTTGTTTCTTTTCATTTGGGAAATCCATGCTGGGAACTGAACTTGAGAAGATATGACTTTTGCTAGAGTGGCAATTATCAGACAGCAGGGCTCAGAATACATCTATACAAATGACAAGTATAGTCATTTTCGAAGCAACCTGAATTGTCTTAGTTGGCTTTATTATTAAAGGATGAGAACCTTTAACTGTCGTAGTTTGGCTTCTTGCTTTATTTACTGCCTTCCAAAGCATTTGATTCTAAAACCATTTCCTGCTGCCATGGAAAAACTACTTTGAAGACCCACAACAGATGCCGTGGCAATGAAAAGAAATGAAATAGAGAATTCTTTGGGGAATATGAATTGAGTAACTTATTTGCTTCTTTTTTCTTTCTGGAAATAACAACCCTAGTTTTGTAGAATGTTCTTGAGTTAAGTATCTCAGATCAACATCAAGGCTAGTAGCCAGCTGACTGTCACATAGTGCAACACCAGTACTGGAGGCTTGCTTGTTCAGGCCTCTCCCTGTGAAAAGAATGGTTAATAAGGACACTAGAGGCTGTGGTCTGGGTGTGGTCCAGCTCAATGACAGCAATTAAAAATTATGGAAAAATTGCTACTGTGATGTCTTCCTGAACCAGCATGAGTAAGTAAGTACTTGATTCAGTTTGATATTATCAACTCTAAGTTTAGGCATGAGGGAATGGGGGAAGGGTACATATATAAGAAAGGTAAACCGAGGCAGGAGGAATTAGTGGAAAATGTCACTGAAGGAAATAATATTTAACATTCTCAACTAATTTCTTTCCCCCTTCATTGGCTCTCCTCACCCATTTGAAAAATCTTTATTTCTCTGTACCTTCTGAAACCAATTTTAGGCAGAAGGAAGTATGCTAGACAGTCACTGAAATTTTTGGCACTGTTAAAGTGATATATTATGACCAAAGTTTAGAACTTATTTTACACAGACATCAGGAAATGTATTACATTTGAGGAAAAAGAAAATACTGATAGTCTTAATTTTATGCATAAGTATAGAGTAGTAGTTAAGAATGACATTTCTGCAACCACACGATGTGGGATCTACTCTGAGCTCCACAACTAACTAACTGCAGTATGTTGGGTAATACTTTACCTCCCTGAGGCTCATTTTCCTAGAACAGGAACCATGGGAAGATCCCATTGCTTAACCCATGTTTTCCCCCTTTCCACTTCACTTTTTCCCCCTTCCACTTTCTTAGTGGCAAGTGGTTCCTTTAATAGTTATTACATTCTATTATGCCTATGAGGAGCTTGATACTAAAAGTAGGAAATACTTTAGGTCCAGGAGAACTAACAGGCAAAGCTATCTCAAATGATTTGACCTGTCTACCCACAAACCACCCTAAGACTCAGAAATTTTTATCCCAAATACTATATAATTTTCCCCCATTGTAATTTGGAGGTAAATTAAAAATATAATTAAAAAATCATCTGTGTAAAGTTTAGAAGACCACTGATTTAGAATTTCTTAACAAGTTATATGCTTCCTATTTCTGAAAAAAAGTATATTTTACTGTGTTTATTAAGAAATGAATATATTTTACTGTGGTTATTAAAAATCCAGAAGAAAAGGTATTACAATATAAAAAAGTTGATACTACTATTTTCCCTCCAACTAATCAAAGTATAAAAAAGTAAACTTATTTTTTTCCTTTTATCATTTATGTTACAATGTTGAAAAATGGAAGCTATAAGAGTCTAGGGATAAAAAGCACTTAGGAATGCCTGCTTATGCTTTAGTGAGAGAAAATTATATGCAGGTAAGGAAGGACACTTCCTTACTAATACTGATAATACCATCATCTTGGAATTAGATAAAACTTCCACCAAGAATGACTCAAGGTTGAAAGAAGGAGTTTTATTTTTTAAAAAAATAATAATGTGCCAGTGATCCTAATAATTGGTTGTCATTAGAGTTTTCAAATCACTTCCACATAAATTATTTCATTTAAACTGTCCTGAAGCACTGTGAAGTAGACAAGAAGAGTAAAATTATTCCTATTATCAAGATGAAAAATCTAAGAGTGTAAGTTGTCCACAGCCTGTAAATGGCAAAGATTTTAAATCCCCTATTTCTTCCTAACTCCACTTAACATATATAAATTGATCTTTTATTGCTGTAAGAATTTGATGTCTTCCCCGTAATACCTTACAACGAAGAATAATTCAAACAGCATTTTGAAACTTATGTTACTGTTGCTGTTAGGTGTCATCCAGTTGTTTCTGACTCATAGTGACCCTATGCACAGTAGAATGAAACACTGTTTGATCCTGCACCAGCTCCACAATCCTTGCTATACTTGAGCCCACAGAGGCAGCCACTGTGTCAACCCATCTTGTTGAGGGCCATCCCCTCTTTCATTGACCCTCTACCTTACCAAGCATGACATCCTTTTCCATGACTGATAACATGACTGTTCTGTTTACCTAGTGCCACTCTGATAAGAATATACCACAAATGGGATGGCCTCAAAAAACAGGAGTTTATTCTTGGTTTGGAGGCTTTAAGTCCGAGTTCAAGGTGCCAGGCTCTAGGGGGCTGTGTGAAAGCCCCTCAACCTTGGGCTTCAGCTCTGCCTCTTGCTTCCAGCCCACTGAAGCTAGAGGCATCTCTTCACTCAGGCAGCTACTGGCTGCTAAGGCTAACAAGCCCAAGGTCGACAAATAAAATGGTACAGTCCCAATGTTACCAAACCACATGGCAGGCCATTCATTCAAGTCCATTGAAGGTCCCAAGGTTGGTAGAGCATGGCAGGCTGCTGAACAATGACATGGCTACCTGCAGGGTTCAAGTGTGCCATAAGCTAGAGACCATTCCCAAAGCTTCTGCTTATAAACAGGAAGCAGATCCCATCCCTAAAGCAGCTACTCAGCTGCTTGTGGTAGATCCCACCATGGAGTTGATTGCCAGTCTCATCATGGGGAATAACTACCACCAGCTGCCCAGCCACTCAACTCAACCAAGCCCAAACAAGTTTGCATACAACTTTAACTACCACCCACAGTGGCCAAAGTAGGTGAGATGCAGTCTAGCCATTCTTGCTTCCAAGGAGCATTATGTCTGCACTTCTTCCAGGACAGATCTGTTAGTTCTTTTAGCAGTCCATGGTAATTTCAGCATTCTTCACCCACACCACAACTCAAAAGCATCAACTCTTCTTCAGTCTTCCTTTTTTATTGTCCAGCTCTCACATGCATATGAAGCGACTGAAAATATCATGGCTTGGGTCAGGTGCACTTTAGTTCTCAAGGGACATCTTTGCTTTCCAGCACTTGAAAGAGGTCCTTTGCAGCTGATACGCCCAGTGCTGTACATTATCTGATGTCCTGACTGCTGCTTCCACTGCATTGATTGTAGAACCAAGCAATAGTAGTCTCTGACAATTTCAATCTTTTCTCCACTTATTGTGATGCTACTTATAGGTCCAGTTGTTAGGGCTTTTGTTTTCTTTATATTGAGATGTAAGCCACACTGCAGACTGTATTCTTCAATATTCATTAGTAAGTGCCTTAACTTATCCTCACTTTCAGCAAGCAAACTTGTGTTGTCAGTGTATCGCACACTGTTGATGATTCTTCTTCCAACTGATGGCATGTTCTTCTTCATATAGTCCAGTTTCTTGGATTATCTGCTCAGCATACAGATTGAGCAAGTATGGTGAAAGGAAACAACCCTGATGTACTCTCTTTTTGATTTTAAACTAGGCAGTGTCTCCTTGTTCTGTTTGAACGACAGCCTCTTGGTCTATGTACAGTACAGGTTCCTCATGAGTACAATCAAGTGTTCTGGAATTCCAATTCTTCTCAATGTTATCCACAACTTGTTAAGATCCACACAATCCAACACTTTTGCATAATCAATAAAACACAAGTAAATATCTTTCTGGTATTCTTTCCTTTGAGCCAAGATCCATCTGACATTAGTAATGATATCCCTTGTTCCACATCTTCTCCTTAAACCAGCTTGCAATTCTGGAAGTTCTCTGTAAATATACTGCTGCAACCATTTTCAAATTATCTTCAGCAACATTTTACCTGCATGAGGTATTAATCATATTGTTTGATAATTTCCAGATTCTATGGGATCACCTTTCTTTGGAATGGGTACAAATATGGATCTCTTCCAGTCAGTTGGCCAGGTAGCTGTCTTCCAAATCTCTTGGGATAGCTGAGTGAGTGCCTCCACCAGGGTATCCTTTTGTTGAATCATCTCAATGGGTATTCTGTCAATTCCTGAAGCCTCATTCTTCACCAATTCCTTCAGTGCAGCTTCAACTTCTTCCTTCAATACCATTGGTTCTTGAACATATCCCACCTCCTGAAATGGATGAAGACTGACCAGGTCTTTTTGGTACAGTGACTCTGTGTATTCCTTCAATCTTCTTTTGATGTTTCTTGCATAATTCAATATTTTGCTCATGGAATCCTTCAATATTGCAACTCAAGGCTGAAATGTTTTCCTCAGTTCTTTCAGTTTGAGAAATGTCGAGGGTGTTCTTCCCTTTTGGTTTTCTCATTGAGGTCTTTGCATGTTTCACTGTAGTAAATGACTTTGTCTACTCTAGTTGCTCTTTGAAATTTTCTGTTCAATTCTTTGATCTTGTTGTTTCTTCCATTTGCTTTAGCTACTCTCTCCTCTAGGGCAAGTTTTAGAGTCTCTTCTGATATCCATTTTGGTCTTTTCTTTCTTTCTTGTCTTTTTAATTACCTCTTGCTTTCTTCATGGATGATGATGATCTTGATGTCATCCCACAATTCTTTTGGTTTTTGGACATCGGTGTTCAATGCATCAAATCTATTCTTTAGATGGTGTCTAAATTCAGGAGGAATATATTTCAAGTCATATTTTGGCTCTCGTGGACTTGTTTTAATTGTCTTCAACTTGAAGTTGAACTTGCATATGAGCAGTTGATGGTCTGTTCCATAATCAGCTACTGGTCTTGTTTTGGCTAAAGATATTGAGCTTTTCCATCGCCTCTTGCCACAGATGTAGTCAATCTGATTTCTCTGTACTCCATCTGGTGAAGTCCATGTGTATAGCTGCTGTTTGTGTTGTTGAAAAAAGGTATTTGCAATGAATAAGTCGTTGGTCTTGCAAAATTCCATCATGTGATCTCCAGTGTTATTTGTCACCAAGCCCAAATTTTCTATCAGTGATTTTTCTTTGTTTCCAACTTTTGCATTCCAGTCACCAGGGATAATTAACACATCTTGATTGCATGTATGTTTAATTTCAGACTGCAGAAATTGATTAAAATCTTCAATTTCTTCATCTTTGGCTTTGGTGGTTTATGCGTAAATTTGAATAATAGTAGTATTAACTGGTCTTCCTTGCAGGCGTATAGATATTATCCTATCACTGACAGCATTTTACTTCAGGACAGATCTTGAAACATCCTTTGTGATGATGAATGGCATGCCATTCCTCTTTGTCATTCCTGGCATAGTAGATCATATGATGTGTCTGATTCAAAATGGCCAAAGCTGGTCCATTTCAGCTCACTAGTGCCTAGGATATCAATCCTTATGTGGCCCATCTCATTTTTGACAATTTCCAATTTTCCTAGATTCATACTTTGTACACTCCATGTTCTGATTATTAACGGATGTTTGCAGCTGTTTCTCCTCATTTTGAGTCATGCCACATCAGCAAATGGAGCTCTCGAAAGCTTTAGTTTATCCATATCAGTAAGGTTAGTTCTACTCTGATGATGTAGCTCTTTCCGAGTCATATTTTGACTAAGGGGCATGTCCTCCTGTACTGCATCAGACAGTGTTTCCAGCCTAGTCACAAAGTTGCACAGTAATGTATCAGATAGTGTTTCTCTGCTATTCATAAAGTTTTCCCTGGCCAATTCTTTGACAAGTGGATGGCTTCTTCCTTCTTCCTAGTCTGTCTCAGTCTGTAAGCTGCATTGAAACCTGTGTACCATGTGCAACCCTGATGGTGTTTGAAACACCACTGGAACAGCCTCAAGCCTCACAGCAACATATAAGCCACCACAGTATGACAAACTTACAGACAAGTTTCTTATTCGAAACCTCTCTGCTTGCTGCCTCTTGGGGGTGGGGCCTGTGTCCCTCCCCTTACCTGAGATCCATGCTGCTCTGTCTGGCATCCCCCCGGTTTTTATTTGAAACTTATGTTGTTTAATAATTAATTAGCCAGTATTATGTATAATAGTTATCATAAATTATCATAATTTGCTTTGCTTCTAGAAAATTCTTAATCATTATCTCTATAAATATTGCTCTAGTGCTTGTTTGGCACAAAGTGTATGCTCAATAAATATTTGTGGAATGCATGAATGGTATCACACATTTAAGTACTGGTAGCCTGGACACATGTTCAAGATATGATTTCTACAGAAGAAAACTTTCCTAGTTTTCATTTAGTAAATACCGAGGAAGAAGGATCTTAGGATTCAAAAACCACACAAAAAATACCACGTATTGTGGATGAACTTGGAGGACACTACGTTGAGTGAAATAAGTCAATCACAGGACAAATATAGTATTAGTTCATTTGTAAAAAGTCAAGAAAAGGTTTATGTACAGAAGGAAATTTTGTTGGTTATCAGGAGTGGGAGGGGAAGGGAGGGAACACTGCAAAAATTTAAATAATAAATAAATAAATAACCATGCAAAGCCCCTAAAAGTTATTCAACAGAACAATGAATACAATGGTCACGTGGAATCAAGTCTCCTTCCCTTTCTGAAGAAAAAAGTAACAATGGTCATTAGAGTAGGATGCATGGGATGGACAGAGAAAAAAGTAGTATGCTTATTATTACTAGGAAGGGAAATTAAGAGAACTTTCTCAAATCAAGAGGAAAATGACAAAAACAGGCCATTTTGGAGGGATCGTTACCTTGCTACAGATGGTTTTCATTCTGTGCAGTCTATCAAGTGACTCCTGGGGATTTCCCAGATATTGCTGAAGTTCTGCATATAAGATCCGCATTGAAAAAGGAACCATGGAGCCTGGAATCAAAACCAAAGTTGAATTAATTATTTGCAACAATTAAGCACATTTTCTTATTTAGTGCACCTTAGGGAGGTATCTGCAGATGGCCCAGAGGAAGTGCTAATAGAGTATTTTCTAAGTATTCCTTTACTCTTGGGTAAAACATTCAGTGGTGCCAGTTTAGCAGAGATAGCCCTCTTCCAGAAACCAAAAACACCAAACTCACTACTGTCAAGTCCATTCTGACTCAGAGCGACCCCTCTTTGGGTTTCTGAGGCAGTATCTCTATGGAAGTAGATTGTCCAGTCTTCCTTCCAAGAATTGGCTGGTGGGTTTGAATCACCAGCCTCCTGGTTAGCAGTCAAATGCCTTAGACACTACGCCACCAGAGCTCATGCTTACAGAAAAATAAAAATAAAAAATCAGAATAGCACCCTCACATATTTATTGATATTTCTAGTTTATAGCTTTTTCTCTTTTCCTGGTTCCAGTTTTTTCTCTTTCTTGTGGTTAACCCAATTCCTTATTTTTCTTTTTGTATTTTTCACATTTTTTTCTTCATTATTCTCCTACTTTACCTTTTTTCTCTTATTGCCTTTTTCCTAGATATTGCCAAGTTTTTTTTTTTTTAAATTTTTTATTGGGGGGCGGTGATTTTTCCTGTGTGTTTTTGTACACTTGCTTTTACTCTTTTGATGGTTTTTCAATTGTTGTTTTTGTCTGAGTGGGAGACAGCAACAGTGCCCATAAGACACAACTACACCCACACCTCCTGCAGCTTCACTTACTGAGTGAGAGTCACCACTTCCTTCTCCACCAACTGGTCAACAAAAACTGAACACCAAGTAGAGCCTGACTTACCCTTACCTGCTCTTCAAAAACAGTTAACAGAGCTCCAAATACGTCACAATGTCTTGTAGACAACATACCATCACAGCCCACACAAAGAAGCAAGATAAAGTGACAGAAATAAGGGAGCAGGATACAGACCCACAATATATCCCTGAGGACGAAGCAGCATTGGAACTCCCTGATAAGGAATTCAAAAGAATTATGTTTAGGTATCTTCAAAGGACTGAGATACAGCTCAAGGAAATTGACAAAATTAAACAAAACAAAGAAAAAACCCTAGAACAATTTCAGAAGAAAATACAAGAACAAAATGACAAAACAAATGAAAAATTAGAAATCATACAAAATCTACAGATAGAAATCCAGATTAATATTATATTTTCAGAAATAGGTAACACATTGAAAGGGCAAAGGAGTAGAATTGAATCAATGGAAGACAGAATTAATGAGATTGAAGACAAATACCTGAGTACTTCTTTGGAAAGAGATCAATCAGAAAAAAGATCAAAACAAAATGAAGAAAGCCTAAGGTTCATGTGGGATACCATCAAAAGGAATAACCTATGTGTAACTGGAATTCCAGAACACGAAAAGAAAAAGAAAACCACTGAGAAAATTGTCCAAGATTTCTTGGAAGAGAACTTGCCTGATATGATGAAAGATGAGAATATATCCATTCAGGAAATCCGATGAACTGCAAACAGGAAAGACCCCAAAAGAAAATCACCAAGACTTACCATCATCAAACTCATCAAAACCAAAGACAAAGAAAGAATCCTGAAAGCAGCACGGGAAAAACAAAAAGTTAATTACAAAGGACAAACAGTAAGAATAAGCTCTGATTTCTCAGCAGAAACCATGCAAGTGAGAAAGCAATGGGATGATATATATAAAACCCTTAAAGAGAAAAATTTTGAACCAAGAATTATATAACAGGCAAAATTGTCCCTCAAATATGATGGTGAAATTAGGAGATTTCCATATAAGCAGAAATGAAAGGAATTTCTTATAACCAGACCAACATTACAAGACATACTAAAGGGAGGCCTTTGAACAGAGAACCAGTAATAGCAAAAATACAACTGACCTTTAATACACAAGATGACATAACCCAGAAACCAGCACAGCTACGGAAGTATCCAAAGTAAAATAAGCTTACAGGATTGTAAACAGGGAACCAGAGACATCAATTGACAAAGGAGGACAACTACAAACCAAAAAGATGGGAAAAATAGTGTAGTCACAGAACTTCTAAATGGTGAGGAAGGCAAGAGATTTGCAAGACAGAATAGACTGTTCTAAACTCAGGGAGAAAATTATAAATCACAGGATAACCTCAAAGAAAAATGATAAACCTTCACATCACAATAAAAAAGAGGATAAGCACAAATATTTAGCAAATACTAAAACAATAGCAACTAAGGAAATGATAACACTATTCATAAAGAAAATGAGCTCAGCACAGAAAATTATATGGAACAAAGAAAGCAGGAATACCATGAAAAAACATACCAAAATGACAGCAATCAATTCATACTTGTCAATAATTACACTGAATGTTAATGGATTAAATGCACCACTCAAGAGATGGCGAGTTGCAAACTGGATAAGATAACATAACCCATCAATGTGCTGTCTACAAGAGACACACGTTAGAGACAAAGACAACAATAGACAACAAAATCAATGGTTGGAAAAAGATATACCAAGTAAATGGCAACCAAAAGAGAGCAGGAGTGGAACTATTAATTCCCAATCAAATTGACTTAAAGATAAAAATCAGCATATGAGACAAGGAAGAACATTATATAATGATTAAAGGATCAACTGAAGAAGAAGATATAACCATAATAAATATCTATGGACCCAATGAAAGAGCCCCAAAATACATAAATCAGACTTTAAAAGAGCTGAAAAGGCAAATAGATTACTCCACAGTCATAGTGGGAGACTTTAATATACCACTTTCAATGAAACATAGAACACTGGAAAGAAATTCAGCAAAGATGCAGAAAAGCTAAACAGTACAATCTACCAAGGTGACCTTATAGACAACTACAGAGCACTTCACCCAACAACAACACAATATACATTCTTTTCCAATGCATATGAAACATTATCCATGATAGACCATATGTTAGGCCATAAAGCAAGCCTTAATAAATTTTAAAATATTGAAATAGCGCAAAGCATCTTCTCAAACCACAAGGTTATCAAATTAGAAATCAACGATAGGAAAATCAGTGGAAAAAACACGTGGAAATTGAACAACACCCTCCTCAAAAACAACTGGGTAACAGAAAAAATGAAATTAAAAAATTCCTTGAATCAAATGTAAATGAAAACAAAACATAGCAAAATTTTTGGGACACAGCCACAGCAGTGATCAGAGGCAAATTTCTAGCAATAAATGCACACATCAAAAAAGAAGAAAGAGCCGAAATCAACACCTTAACCCAACAATTAGAAAAACAGCTGCAAAAAAAAAAGCCTATAGTTACCAGAAGAAAGGAAATAATAAAGATTCAAGCAGAAATCAACAAAACAGAAAATAGAAAGACAATAGAAAAAAATCAACAAGACTATATGTTGGTTTTTTGAAAAGATTAATGAAATTGACAAACCACTGACAAATTTAACAAAGGAAAAGAGGGATATAATACATATAATACAATTAAGAAATGAAATGGCAACATCACAACAGAACCAACTGAAATAAAAAGGATAATATCAGGATACTATGGAGAACTGTACTCCAACAAATTTGAAAATCTGGAAGAAATGGATAGATTTCTAGAAACACACCACTTACATAAACTAACACAGACCAATGTGGAAAAGTAGAACAGCTCCATAACAAAAGAAGAAATTGAACAGGTCATAAAAATATTACTAAGAAAAGAAAGTCCTGGTCTAGATGGTTTCACCGAAGAATTCTACCAAACAGGCAGAGAAGAACTGACACCAGTCCTACTCAAACTATTCCAAAACATAGAAAACAATGGAATCCTTCCAAAATCATTCTATGAAGCAAGCATAACCTTGATACCAAAATCAGGCAAAGACATCACTCAAAAGGAAAACAACAGACCAATATCCCTCATGAAAATAGCTGCAAAAAACTTCAACAAAGTCCTAGCCAACTGACTCCAGCATATCAGGAAAATCATTCATTATGACCAAGTGGGATTCATATCAGGTATGCAAGTAAGGATAGTTCAACCTTAGGAAAACAAATGTCATCCACCCCATAAATAAAACGAAGGAAAAGAACCACATGATCGTATCAATTGATGCAGAAAAGGCATTTGATAAAATCCAACACCCATTCCTGATCAAAGCTCTCAGCGAAACAGGAATAGAAGGCACATTCTTCAACATAATAAAGGGCATTGCGGTGTAGAAAATTACCTGGTATGGCTTTTCTAGCCATAAGTCTTTGTAAACTCCATGGTGGAATTTGCCATGAGCAACTGAGGAGCTCCTGATTATTAACGTTATCCACCTGGGGTATTTCTGTTGAGAGTGGCAAAAAGCAATGTTCCAGGATGTTCGCTCTCTCTCAGGTGCTTAGAATTCTGATATTATGGCTGGTTAGTTTGGCCACTCTGACAGGCTGAAAAGGAGCCCACCTCGAGGCAGAAATCTCTCTGAGTGCTGGCTGAGAAAGATATGCTGCTGAGAGAAACGTGCTCCTGAGACACATGCACTGCTGTGAAAGACACAACGAGAGACACACTTTGCTGAGACAGACATGCATTGCTGGGAGAGTGGCTGAGAGAGACTGTTGGCTGAGAGATGGAGGGCTGAGAGAGACTGAATGTTCTTCCTGAACTTGAATTGTAGCCTGGTGCTTCCCTAATAAACCCCATAATCTGTGAGTTCTGTGTGGCCACTGCAGCAAATTACTGAACCCAGCAGAAAGGTGGTGGGTGCTGTGGGAAGAAAGTTTGGTGTCAGGGTTGGAGGGAGGCGGCATGTCTGGCTTCACAGGGATAGGCCTTGGGCTGCTGCTGCTGATTCTGTCTTCCTCTTGTGGGGTTAGAGGAGGTCAGAAGATGTGGCCTCCTTGCCCCTTTGGCAGGCATTTATGCAAAACCAACAGCCAACATTATTCTCAATGGAGAAAGACTGAAACCATTTCTCCTGCAAAAAGGAACCAGACAAGGATGCCCTCTGTCAAGTCCTAGCCATGGAAATAAGGCAAGAAAGCGAAATCAAAGGCATCCAAACTGGTAAGGAAGAAGTCAAATTATCCCTATTTGCTGATGATATGATCCTATACCTAGAAAATCCAAAACCCTCAGTAAAAAATCTACTGGAACTAATTGAGAGATTTAGCATAGTGGCAGGACAGAAGATCAACATCCAAAAATCAGTTGGATTCCTCTCCACCAGAAAAGAGATTGCTGAAAAAGAAATAAGGACATCAATACCATTTACAATGCTGTTGTTGTTGTTAGGTGCCACTAAGTCATCTCTGATTCATAGCAATCCCTCCTTGGGTTTCTGAGGCAGTTTCACTATGGAAATAGATTGCCCAACCTTCCTTCCCAGGAGTGGCTGGTGGGTAGCTACCAAAACATAAAATATTTGGGAATAAATCTTACCAGGGACACAAAAGACCTGTACAAAGAAAACTATAAAAGACTACTTCAAGAAATGTAAGAGATCTACATAAATGGAAGAGCATCCCATGCTCGTGGATAGGAAGACTGAACATTGTGAAAATGTCAATTCCACCCAAAGAAATCTATACATTCAATGCAATCCCAATCCAGTTCCCATCAACATTTTTTTAACAATATGGAAAAACCAATCACTAACTTTATACAGAAAGGAAATAGACCTTGGATAAGCAAAGCAATACCGAAGAAGAACAATAAAGTAGGAGGTCTCACACTGCTGGATCTCAAAACCAACTATACAACCACAGTAGTCAAAACGGCCTGGTATTGGTATAATGACAGACACATAGACCAATGGAACAGAATTCAGAACCCAGAAATAGATCCACTGACCTATGGTCAGCTGATCTTTGATAAAGGGCTGAAATCCATTAAATGGGGGAAGAGAATGTCTGTTTAATAAACAGTGCTGGCAAAACTGGATATCCATTTGCCGGAAAAAGAAACAAGATCTGTACCTTACTCCACAGACAAAAACTAACTCCAGATGGATCAAAGACTTAATGTGAATCTTAAAACTATAAAGTTCCTCAAGCAAAAACTAGGGGCAAATTTAGGGGGCCTAATAAATGGTATGAATCAGCGAAAGGGATTAGGTGAGGAGGGACCTGGGGTCTC
>NW_006921791.1:6250751-6260845 GCF_000298275.1 Orycteropus afer afer | reverse complement strand
AAAATGCAGAAGATAAACTGGATGAATGGGAGCTTCTAAAAATTAAAATTTTTACATGCTTCCAAAGACTTCTCTAAAACAGTCAAAAGACATCCTGAAGATTGGGCAAAAACATTCTGCAATGACATATCTGATAAGGGACTTACCTCCAGAATTTATAGAAAACTCCAGCACCTCAACAACAAAATGACAAATAATCTAATTTAAAAATGGGCAGAAGATATCAATACACACTTCACCAAAGATGATATTCAGGTGGCCAACAAACATATGAAGAAATGCTCACAATCATTAGCCATCAGAAAGATGCAAATCAAAACAATAATCTTGCCCCAGCAGTAGTAGCAAAGTTCAATAAGACAGAAAATAACAAATGCTAGTGAGGATGCAGAGAGATTGGGACTCTCATATACTGCTGATGGGACTGTCAGATGATGGAACTACTGTGGAAAGCAGTATGGTGATTCCTTAAAAAGTTCAAATTAGAAATACCATTTGTCCCAGCCATTCCATTACTAGGTAGATATCCGAAAGAAGTGAAAACCAGGACAAGAACAGATATATGCACACCCATGTTCATCACAGCATGATTTACAATATCCAAAAGATGGAAACAACCTAGATGTCCATCAACAGAAGAATGGCTAACCAAACTATGGTACATACACACAATGGAATACTATGCAACCCTAAAGAATAATGTAGAATTGGCAAAACACTGCATAATGTGGATGAACTTGGAGGATATTTGGCTAAGTGAAATAAGTCAATCACAGAAGGAGAAATATTGTAGTAGTCCGTTACTGTAAAAAGTCAGGAAATGTTTCTATATGGAAGGAAATTTTCTCTGTTGGTTACCACCAGGGGTGGGAGAGGAAGGGAGGGAACACTGTTAGACCGAGACAAGTATTGATTTGGGTGAACAGAAGGGCAATGTACTAAACATGAGTGATCAACACAGTGGCACTGAGGAAGAGGAAGACAGAGAGAGATGCATGGGAGGTACAGACAACAAAGATGAATCCTTTTGCACATAAAGTACTGTGTTGTCAGTGAAGGCAAACATGGATATACAGGTGGATAGACGGGTGGACAGGTTGAACTATTAGGTCAGTCTATGCAGGAGAAGTGTGCACAAGAGCATGTATAGGGTCAGCAGACAAGGTTTCTAAAAGTGTGTTTGTATGTTCTGTAAGAATTCCCAGGTATATAGTAGAGCTGACAAGGGACAAGGTTGTCACTTCTTGGCCATAACCAGCTATCCAGATGAAGCAAATAGTTGGAACTATGGGCTCGGGACCATAGTTGCAGGGGACATCAAGCTCAATTGGCATAACATACTACACAAACACTGTTCCACATCCTACTTTGGCAAGTAGTGACTGGGATTTTAAAAGCCTGCAAGTGACCATCTACATAAAACCATGGGTCTCTCCTCGTCCAGAGCAAAGAAGATTGATGAAAACCAAAGAGTCATGGAAATGATTAGTCAAAGTGACTGGTACACCATGCGATCCTCAGCCTATATCACTATGAGACCAGAAGAACTAGATGGTGCCCGGCTATTACTGTCAACCACTCAGAGGGGGAACTCTGTAGGAGATCCCGGATAGAATGGGAGAACAATGTGAAACAAAACTGAAAATCACTGTGTGTATGGGGGGAAGACCAGGTTTGCTGGTCTGATAGAGCCTGATAGAACCAATGAGACTATCGCCCCTAGCTGCCCTTTAGGTCTGGAATTGAACCCACTCCTGTAGCTTCCAGCCAAACAAAAGACAGGCATATGAGGTAAATATTTACATTAGGTGGATACACTCCTTGGAGAGAACAATCATGTGAGAATAGCAGGGCGGTGAATGCACAGGGAGACAGCTCAGGGCAGCAGTGCATGGAGGGAAGGGCACAGGGAAGAGCTAACTACAGGGAGGATCTTGAATACAGTTTAGAAGATTGTTATTAGAAAACAAACTATGTGACGCCTGCAAGTCACTTAACTTGTTTGTACTTCCATCTGTCTAACTGTCCATTCATTAATCATTACAGAGGGTCTACCATGTCTATGTGAGAAGACTTGCTGGTCCTTGGCTGCTCACCAAATGGTCCAGTTTGAACCCACCACCTGCTCCATGGGAGAAAGATGAGGCAGCTTGCATCCATAAAGATTTATAACTTTGGAAACCCTATGGAGGCAGTTGAGGATCACTATGAACCGGAAGTGATTCAATACCAGCAGAGTTTTTTCTTTTCTAATTATATTTTCTTTTTATCTTGAAATTTTTTATGCTTTTTATCTCAAAATTTTATGATGCTCCATAGTCTTTAATAAAGATGTAAAGAAGGTCCCCCCCCCAAAAAAAGTAAAAAGTGATGTATACTATGGAAAATAGTTCTTAAAGTGATTATAAACCTAGAGACAAGGAAGGTAATTATTAAATTTAAAATGTTTGAAGTGTTTTTGATGACACTAAATAATTTATTTCTTTTAAATTATTTCAAGAGTTTGTTTTACATTCAACGTTATGTGTACGTTTAGTTTCACTTCCCATTTACCACACCCAAGCCTAACCCAGTCTCCTCCCCTCCCTGCCCCGTAATCCTTCCCCTGTGCCCCTCATACTTATGCACTCCTGTCTGTCCTGTATTACCTCCATGTGAATGTTGCCCCTGTGGTGCCCTGTGGTCTACTGCTCCAAGGGATGTATTTCCATTGAGTATGTGGGTGTTTTGCCCTGGGTTGAGTGGTCTGCATATACATCTTGTTAACTATTGGGATGACAGTCAGTCCCTTGGAGTGAGTTTTATTACAGGCCCAGAATGTATTCCAGGGCCATAGTATTGGGGTCTCACCAGACTCCATCCAAACAGTAATTCTGGTCATTAATGAGTTTTTGGATTTTGTTCCACGTTTTTCCTCCCACTCTATCCAGGATCTCCAGATTTGATCCTTTCCGGTTTGGTATTAGTAGCCGGGCACCATCTAGTTCTGGTCTTGAGGGCCATCGTGTCCTAGGGCTGATTACTTCCAAATGCCCCCCCCCTTTTTTTTTGCACTTCTTCGCTTCCAACGATAGGAGACCATTAGGTGCATCTTAGATGGCTGCTTGAAAGCTTTTAAGACCCCAGTCACTACTCACCAATATAGGATGAGGAACAAGGCTTTTATGTATTTTGTTGTGCCAATTGAGTCTGGTGTCCTCCAGTACTATGGTCCTGAGAGGGTAGATCTGTTGGATCTTTCTCCCATAGTATCTGGGTGTCTGTGAGGGATTACTCTGTGTCTGTCTTCTATAAGAATCTGTAAGGATTGCAGGGATTTTGTATCACTGGTATCTGTGCAAGATTAGCCTATGCTGAATCCATCCTTGGTCTAGAGTATACTCCTGTTCACTGACCCCATCTGGTCCTCTCTGATGTTTATGTGTTTATCTGTAGCCTGGTTTTTGGTATTAATGGTAATGCAGTATTGTGGGCACATTGGTTGGTATTAGCATCTTTCTTCTATCTCCTATGTGCAGAATTCAGTGTCCTCCCTTTTCCTAATGTTATCATGGTGGTCTCAGACTCCTTCTATATATCCCTCCCCTTACCCATGTCAGCGTGTTGGCCTCAACTTGCCTGAAATCCCTCCCATTTCTGTCACCACCCTGGTAAATAATTTCTTATTTCTGAAAAGGATGAATGACTAACTTTAAATTATGGCATGGCTCATTTTAGCATATGAGAAAAAAGAATTCATGGCCATCAACATGACTAATTATGGGACTAAACTAACAACAGTATGTACATATAATTTTGTGTCATTTCCATTCCTATATATTAGAGAAAAAAGCAATAATCACTCCCATATGGCGTTGAATTTACCTGTAAAGAGAGAATATCTCAGGAGTTCTTCAAGCTCTATTAAGTACAGAAGCAAAACTTCTGTTATTGGACATTCCCAAATTCAATTTATAAATAAGTTGTATATGTGAAAAGGTGACAGACAGTAATTTGCTTCTCACTCTGGGGACATTTCGGTAATCAGAAGGGTATGTCACAGTATTTTGAACTAAATGCAAATGAAAACATCCAAATTTGTGGTATGCAGCAAAATAGTGTCAAGAAATCAATTTACAGCATTGAATGCATATATTAGAAAACAATTATCTGGAATCAATAATCTAAATTTAGGTAACTAGAGGAAGATAAGAAATACACATCTAAAGAAAACAGAAATCAAAGAAATTGAAAACAGGAAGTCAATAGAGAAAAAGGAAAAAAAAAATCTAGTGCTTTGAAAAGATCAATAAAATTGATAAATCATTAGTCAGGCTACCCAAGAAAAGAAGAGAGAAGACAAAAATTACTAATATAAGAAATGAAGAGGCACAACACTAGTGTGATTTCATTAAAGGAATAATAAGAAATATTAAGAATAACTCTATGCCCACAAATTTGATAAATTAGATGAGATGGACCAATTCAGTAAAAGACACAATGTAAAAAAACCCACAAAGGAGAAACAGACAATTTGAACAGGTGTATTTATCCCATATACATTTTAACGGAATTGATAATTAATAACCTTCCCCAAAAAAGAAAGGATCAGGCCCAGATGGATTCATTGGTGAATGCTACTGAATATTTAAGGAGTAAATCTCAGATTAATTTTTGACAGCCCTTCCCAGAAAAGAGAAGTAGAGGGACCACTTCCTAACTCTTTCTGTGAGTTAGGTATGGTATTACCCTAATACCAAAACCAGATTAAGACATTGTAAGCAAAGAACACTATAAGCTGGTATCTCTCATGAACATAGATGAAAAAATCCTCAAGGGTTAGCAAATCAAATTCAGTAGGGTGTAAAAAGAATTATACAACACAACAAAGATGGATTTATTCCAGGTATTCAAAGCTGGTTTGTTCCACATTCAAAAATCATATCCACAGGCTGAAGAAAAAAATTATATGATCGTATCAAGAGATGAGAAACAAGGGTTTGCCAAAATCCACACTTTTCACGATAAAACCCTGTTAATTTAGAGGGGAACTTCCTCATTTGATAAAGAACATACACAAAAACTTACAACTAACATTATACTTAACGTTCCTTCTTACCACTTCTATTCAACACTCTATTAGAAAACCTAGCTCATGTAATAAGAGGGGAAAAGGAAATAAGTTATACACTGGGGAAAAAACCAAACCAAACTGACTCATAGTGACCCCTCCTTAGTTTTCTGAGGCAGTATCTCTACGGAAGTAGATTGCCCAATCTTTCTTCCAAGGAGTGGCTGGTGGGTTTGAACTGCCAGCCTTCTGGTTAGCAGTCAAATGCTTTAGGCACTACACCACCAGAGCTCCCATACATTGGGAAGGAAGTAATAAAACTCTTTGTTCATATATAACATGATTATCTGTTTAGAAAACCCCAAAGAATCACCAAAAATATTCTTGAAACTAAGAAGTGATTATACTAAGGTAGCAGGATACAAGGTTAACAAAGGTCAATTGCTTTCCTACACATCAAGGAACAAATGGAATTTGAAATTAAAAACAAAATACCATTTACATTAGCACTGAGAAAAAGAAAAAATACTTAGGTAAAAGTATAACAAAACAAGGACGAGATCAGTAAGAGGAGTATGACAAAACTCTGATGAAAAAACCAGGGCTTCAAACAGGTTAGAAACAGTTCAGTCATGGCTGATGGAAACAAGGGCAGTGTACATGCTGTATAGTAATCACATCACTTGTGCACTGGATTTTGTCCCCAGTAGGAAACAGGCAGTGGGCCCCTTGCAAAGACAGTATTTGACTGCACCTCTCTGAATGTGTTTATTGGCTGCCATCTCTGAGGGGCACTGCTGCTTGTTTCCTACCTGGGTCAAAATCCAGTATCAAGAGATTTAGTTGCTATGCAAAGTGTATGCTGTCCTTCTGTTCTCCCACAATTGATCGTTCCAAGGACTATATAGACTTGATGGAAATGTTCATCCCATATGCCTGTTTTTTGGCTGGAAGCCATATGAGTGAGTTCAGTTCCAGACCTAAAGGATAACTAGGGGCCATAGTTATCACCAGGCTCTATCAGACAAGCAAATTTGGTCTTTTTTTTTTTTTTTTAAATGATTTTGAATTTTGTTCCACATTGTTCTCCCACTCTATCCAGGATCTCCTGCACCAACACCCCTCTGAGAGGTTGACAGTGGTAGCTAGACACCATCTAGTTCTTGTTTCATGGTCATAAAGCCTAAGGATGACATGGTCTATTGGTCCCTTGGACTAATTGTTTCCATGTACCTTTGATTTTCTTCATTCTTTGCTCTGGATGAGGAGAGACCCATCATTGTATCTAGATGGCCATTTTCAAGCTTTTAAGACCCCAGTTGCTACTTACCAAAGTAGGATGTAGAAAAATGTTTTGTGTAGTATGTTATGAAGTTAAGTTTCATATCCCCTGCAACCATGGTCCTGAGCCCACAGGTCCAACTACTCACTCCTTCAGGGTAGCTGGCTGTAGCCAAGAAGCCACCACAACCTTGTCCCTTGTCAGCTCTACTATACACCTGTAAATTCTTACAGGATGTACAATTATGCTTGTAGAGACATTGTCTGTCAACCCTATGTGTGGTCATGTGCAATTCCCCCCTGCCAGACATACCTGATCACTTAGCCTGTCTACCCATCTACCCACCCAATGCTTGCCTTCACTGACAATGCAGTATATATGCAGTACATATAACAGAGTTTATCTTTGTTGTCTGTACTTTCCATGTACCACTCTTATGTCTTCATCTTCCTCAATACCACCATGTTGATCACTCATTTTTGGTACACTGCCCCTCCTTTCACTCAAATCCACACTTATCTGTACCTATCTAGTGGTGTTTCCTCTCCTCCCCTCCAATCCCTGGTAACCAACAAAGAAAGTTTCCTTCCACATATAAATCTTGCCTTGACTTTGTACAATAGTGAACTAATACATTATTTTTCCTTTTGTGATTGACTTATTTCACTCAGTGTAATGTCCTTCCTGGTCATCCACATTATGTGGTATTTCACAGATTCTACATTATTCTTCAGTGTTGCATGGTATCCATTGTATGTATGTACCATAGTTTGGTTATCCATCTTCGGTTGATGGGCACTTAGGTTGTTTCCATCTCTTTGCTACTGTAAATAGTGCTGTGATGAACATGCGTGTACATATATTTGTTCTTGTCCTGGCTCTCACTTCTTTAGGAATATATACCTAGTAATGGAATGGCTGGGTCAAATGGTATTTCTAATTCCAACTTTTTTAGGAATTGCCATACTGATTTTCACAATGGTTGTTATAATTTTACACTCCCACCAGCAGTGTATGAGAGTCCTAATCTCTCCAAATCCTTGCCAGCATTTGTTATTTTCCATCTTATTGAACTTTGATATTAGTGTTGGGGTGAGATGGTATCTCATGGTTGTTTTATTTGTATCTCTCTAATGGCTAATGATTGTGAAAATTTCTTCATGTGTTTGTTGGCCGCCTGAATATCTTCTTTGGTGAAGTGTCCATGTTTTCTGCCCATTTTTAAACTGGACTGTTTGCCTTTTGTTGTTGAGGTGCTGGAGTTTTCTATAAATTTTAGAGATAAGTCCCCTGTCAGGTATGTCACTACTGAATATGTTTTTCCAATCTGTAGGTTCTTTTTACTTTTGTGGAGAAATCTTTTGATGCAAATAAGAATTTGATTTTTAGAAGGTCTCAATCATAGGTTGAGACTGAAAATGAAAGGATGGGGAAAAAATATTTCATGCAAATAATAACCAATGGAGGTCTGTATGGCAATCTGAAACCAGACAAAGTAGACACTAAGACAAAATCTGTTAGGAGAGATAAAGGTGGATATTATATAGTAAGAAAAGTGTCAATTAATCACAAAGATTTAACAAATATATATGCACCCAACATCAGGGCACCTAAACATATAAAGAAACATTGATAGAAGTGAACGAAAAATTGATAGTATTACAGTAATAGTTGGAGACTTTAATACACCAATTTTAGTACTGGATGGAACATCTATAAAGAAGACTGAAAAGGAAACTGAAGAACTGAAAGATACTATAAACCAATTCTATTACTTATCTGTCAGTTTGTCATACTGTGATGGCTTGAGTGTTGCTGTGATGCTGGAAGCTATGCCACTGGTATTTCAAATATCACCAGGATCACCCACAGTGGACAGGTTTCAGTGGAGCTTCCAGACTAAGAGAGAGTCAGAAGAGGGATATGGCAGTGTACTTCTGAAAAACCAGCCAGTGAAAGCTTTAGGAATAGCAGTGGAACACTGTCAGATATAGTGTCACAAGATGAGAACCTCAGGTTGTAAGCTACTCAAAATATGACTGGGGAGGAGTTGCCACTTCAATGTGGTGTTGATCTTAATGACTGGATGCAGTAAAGCTTTCAGGACCTTCATTTCCTGATGTGTCATGACTGAAAATGAAAAGAAACGGCTGTAAATATCCTTTAATCATTAGAATGTGGAATGTACAAAGTATTAATCTAAGAAAATTGGAAGCTGTCAAAAATGAATACATAAAGATCGATATCCTAGGCACTAGTGGGTTGAAATGGACTGTAATTGGCCATTTTGAATTGGACAATCACATGGTCTACTATGCCATGAATGACACTTTGAAGTGGAATGTTATTACACTCATCATCTAAAAGAATATTTCAAGATCTATCCTGGGGTACAATGCTATCAGTGATAGGATTATATGCATACACCTACAAAGAAAACCCCTTAACAGTATTGTTATTCAAATCGATGCACCAACCACTAAAGTCAAAGATGAAGAAACTGAAGATTTTTACCAATATCTGTAGTCTGAAATTGACCAAACATGCAATTAAGATGCACTGTTAATTACTGGTGACTCTCAAGTGAATGTTGGAAACAAAGAACCACCAGTAGTTGGAATATATGGCATTGGTGACAGAAAAAATGCCAGAGATGGCACGACAGAATTTTGCAAAACCAGTGACTTATTCATTGAAAATACCTTTTCCAACAACATGAATGGCAACTCTACATATGGACCTTGCAGATGGAATCCAACTGACCACATCTGTGGAAAGAGATGATAGAGAAGCTCAGTATGATCAGTCTAAGTCTGGGTGCTGATTGTGGAGCAAACCATCAGTTGCTTATATGCAAGTTCAAATTGAATCTGAAGAAAATGAAAACAAGTCCATGGGAGCCAAAATATGACCTTAAATATACCCTTTCTGAATTTAGAGACCATCTCAAGAATAGGTGTGACGCATTGAACACTAATTAATGACTGAAGACCAAGCAAGTTGTGGGATGACATCAAAGACGTCATACATGAAGAAAGCAAACAGTTATTAAAAAGATAGGAAAGAAAGAAAAGGCCAAAATGGATAACAGAAGAGACTCTGAAACTTACTCTAACTAAAACAAATGGAAGAAATAATGAAGTAAAAGAGTTAAACAAAAGATTTCAAAGGTAGATTTGAGAAGACAGAGTAAAGTATTATAATAAAATGTACAGTTTTTAAGGAGCTCTGGTGATGCAGTGTCTAAGGCAACTGACTGCTAACCAGAGGGCTGGCAGTGCAAACCCACCAACCACTTGCAGAAGGAAGATGGGGCAATCTACTTCCGTAAAGATTTACCACCTCGGAAACCCAACGGGGGTTGCTCTAAGTTGGAACTGACTCAATGGCAGTAGTTTTGTGATTTTTTGGTTTTGGTGTACACTTTGAGTCACAAAACCACAAGGGAAGAACATGCTCAGTAGTTCTGAAGCTGAAAGAACAAATGAAAAATTCAAGCTTTGAGTTGCAATACTGAAGAATTCTATGGGCAAAATACTGAATGACACAGGAAGCATCAAAAGAAGATGGAAGGACTACTCAGAATCACTGTACCAAAAATAACTGGTCAATGTTCAATCATTTCATAAGGTAGCATATGACCAAGAACTGATGGTACTGAGCAGAAGAACTAGATCATGCCTGGCTACTACTGTCAACCACTTAGAAAGGAATCAGTGCAGGAGATCCTGGATAGAGTGGGACAACAATATGGAACTGCTA
>NW_006921791.1:6235044-6250306 GCF_000298275.1 Orycteropus afer afer | reverse complement strand
ATTGGCCAATCATAGCATCAGAACTCTAAGCACCTGAGAGAGAGTGGGCACCTCCCAGAACATTGTTTTGTGCCACTCCCAACAGAAATACTCCAGGTGGACAACTTCAGCACTCAGGAGCTCCTCAGTTGCTCAAAGAAAATCCCACCTTGGAGTTTACAAAGACTTATGGGTAGAAAAGCCACACTAAGTAATTTACTACACCGCAGGAACAAAACTCAAAATCATAAAAACAAAACAAAAAAAATAAGATTTACTGGTCTTATAGAGCCTGGTGAGACCCCTGAAACTGGCCCCTAGTTACCCTTCAGTCTGGAAGTGAACTCACTTCTGTAGCTTCCAGCTAAACAACAGACAGGCATATGGGGGTGAATATTTACATCAGATCAATATACTCCTTAGAGTGATCAATCATGGGAGAACAGAAGGGCAGTGTTTACATAGGGTGATAGCTCAGGATATGGGAATGCATAGGAAAGAAGGAGACAGCGAAGAGGTAACTACAGGGAGGAAGTGGAAGAGGGCTGTTACATTTGCAGAATTGCAGTGCATGTCATGAAACAGAATGTGCATGAACTGCTGTAAGGAATAGGAATTTGCTCTCTAAACCTCCATCCAAATCACAACAACAACAACAACAAAAAAGAAAAATAAGTAGAAGAACTGGGAGCTCTGGTAGCGTAGTGCCTAAGGCACTTGACTGCTAATCAGAAGCCTGCAGGTTCATACCCACAGTCACTCCTCAGAAGGAAGGTTGTGCAATCTACTTCCGTAATGATACTGCCTTGGAAACCCAAGGAGGGGTCACTATGAGTCGAGTCTGACTTGACAGCACATAACAACAACAACAACAACAACAGAAGAAGAAGAACCAATGGTACTGAAAAAAGAAGTCCACATTTCAGTGAAGGAACTGGGGGAACTGGCTTATAGTTGTCCTCATTTGCCAATTGATATTTCTGATTCCCTGTCCACAGTCTTGCAAGCTTACTTTACTTTGTTTACTTCCATAACTGGATTAGTTTCTGGGTTATATTATCATGTGTGTTAATGGTAGGTTGTTGTTTGCTGCTTTGGTTCTCTGTCCAAAGGACTCCCTTTAGCATCTCTTGTAAGGCTGATTTGACTTTAACAAATTCCCTTAATTTATGCTTATCTGGAAATCTAATTTCACCATCATATCTGAGGGAGAATTTTTCTGGGTATATAATTCTTGGTTGGAAAATTTTCTTTCAGGGTTTTATATATATAATCCCATGGCCTTCTCATCTGCATGGTTTTTGCCAAGAAATCAGAGCATAGTCTTATTGGTTGCCCTTTGTAGGTAACTTTTAATTTTCCCCATGCTGCTTTCAGGATTCTTTCTTTGTCTTTGGTTTTGGTGAGTTTGATGATGATAAGTCTTGGTGATTTTCTTTTGAGGTCTATCCACTTGGGGTTCATTGGAATCCTTGAATGGATATATTCTCATCTTTCATTGTATCAGGGAAATGCTCTTTTAACAAATCTTCAACAATTTTCTCTGTGGTTTTATTTGTCTTCTCCTGTTCTGGAATTTCAATTACACGTAGGTTATTCCTCTTCATGGTATGCCATATGAATCTTAGGCTTCCTTCATTTTGTTTTGATCTTTTTTCTGATGATCCCTTACCAAAGTAGTATTGAGGCATTTGTCTTTAATCTCACTTATTCTGTCTTCCATTGATTCAATTCTACTCCTTTGCACATTCAATGTATTATCTGTTTTCAAAATTTTAGTATTAATCTTCTGGATTTCTATCTGTAGAAGTTTCTAATTTTTTAATTTAATTCTTGTATTTTCTTCCAAAACTGTTTTAGAATTTTGTCAGTGTTTCCCTGGATCTGTCTCTCAATCCACTGAAGGTACCTAAATATAATTCTTTTGATTTCCTTATCATGGAGTTCCAGTGCTGCTTCTTCCTTAGGGATGTTTTCTGGGTCTATGTTTTCTGGGTCCCTTGTTTCTACTACATTATCTTGCTTCTTTGTGTGGACTGTGATGGTCTGTTGTCTCCAAGACACTCTGATGTCATTCTATTTATATTTAATTGGTGATTGTATGTTGGTGTGATCCACCCACCTTTTTTTTTTTTTTTTTTTCTGATATATCTGAGTAAGTAGGATACTCTGCTCCTCTTTTCCCTACTTGGCAGCACTTATGCACTCACCATCTGTCTCCTTGCCAGTAGACACCCTCCAATGTTGTTGCCCGTGCTGTCCTTGGCAAGTGGATCCTATTCTTAGGTTACCGGGATCTGAACACTGCCACTTTAAATATTCAAAATGGCCACACCACTTGTAAATATTCAAAACGGCTGTACCTTCCAGGCAGCCAATAGGACACAGCTCAGTTTGTCTCCTTCTTTGTTCTTACCCTTCTTAGTCATCAGTCACCAAGGTAGTTGTCCATGCAGCCCTTGGTGAGCAGGGCCGATTTTTAAGTTACCGGCCGAGGTCTTAATGCCACTTGTAAATATTCAAACTGGGCATGCCAACAGGATAGCTGACAGTCCACAACTCTGTTTGTCTCCTTATTCAGTGCTTTCATTCAGGTTCTTCTACTAATTGCTATGTAATCCACTTCTGAACCCTTCCTTTCAAAGCTCACAGCTCCAGGACTGTCTTCTGTATCTGTGTCAATTGGTTTCACTTTTCTTTGTTGAAGAGGGTCTGTGTAGCTTGTCTGTCTATTCTGTCATCTTACCAGAAGTCTGGGCTAAAAATCCAAACATACACCTCATCAGTGAAGATATACATATGGCAAATGAGTATATGAAAAGATGCACAGCATCATATGGTATTAGGGAATTGCAAACCATCAATGAGGTACCTGTAAACCTTTGTATCTAGAATGGTTAAACTCAAACAAGGAAACAACAACACCACACACAAAAAAAACCCTCACGATACCAAATTTAACAAATGCTGACAAGGATGTGGTGCAACAGGAGCTCTCGTTCATTATTGATGGGTATGCAAAATGGTACATTCACTTTGTACAATAGGTTAGCAGTTTTTCATAAACCAAACCTGCAGCTGTCAAGTCGATTCTGACTCACAGTGACCTATAGGACAGAGTAAAACTGCCCCATGGGGGTTTTTAAGCTCTGATTTTTACAGAAGCAGACTGCCACATCACCCTCCTTTAGAATGGCTGGTGGGTTAGAACTGCTGACCTTCTGGTTAGCAGCCAAATTCTTAACCATTGTACCAGTAAGGGTCCTTAGGCTTACCATAGGATCTAGCAATTGAGTTCTTCGGTATTTACCCAAAAGAGGGTTTGTCCATATAAAAATCTGCACAAGAAAGTTTACAGTAGCTATATTCATAGTCAGCAAAAACGAAGCAGCCAATATGTCCTTCAAAACGTAGATGGATAAACAAACTGAGGTACATCTTTACAATGGCATATTATTAAGCAATAATAATAATAACAAAAAAGAAATGAGCTATCAAGCCATGAAAAAAACAGAGAGAAACGTTATATATCGCAAAGTGAAAGAAGCCAATCTGATGGCTTCATATAATATGACTCCAACTATATGTCATTCTAGAAAAGGAAAAATTATAGAGACAATAAAAAGTTCAGTGGTCCCCCAAGACTGTGGCCCTTGGACACAATTCAAACCTGGAATTGAACTCATCCTCAGGGATGAACTTTCAGCCGACTACAGTCAGGTCTACAAAGTGAATACTAACACCAGGGAGGAAGAACCAAAGGGCAGCATTTTCCCAAAAACAAAGCTTAGAAGATAAGAAGGGGCAGTCAATAAGGATGAATGGAAATGGGGAACCTAGGAAGCAAGGGGAACAGTGCTGCTAAACTAAGGAAATTACAACTAACGTCACAAAGCAAAATGTGTATAAACTGCTGAATGTAAAACTAATTTGCTCTGTAAACTTTCACTCAAACCACTATAAAAATTAAAAAAAAAAAGTAAGTTAGTGGTTGTTAAGGATTTAGGAGAGGGGAGGGTGAGTAAGTAGAGCACAATGGGTTTTTAGGGCAGCGCCACTATGACAGGAATATACCACAAATGGGATAGCCTTAACAAACAAGAGTTCATTCTCTTACAGTATGGAGTCTTTAAGTCCTAGTTCAAAGTGCCAGGCTATAGGGGCTGGGTGAAAGCCCCTCAACCTCGGGGTTCAGCTCTGCCTCCTGCTCCTGACGCACTGGAGCTAGAGACATCTCTTCATTCAGACAGCTGCTGGCTGCTGAAGTTGATAAGCCCAAGCTTGACAAGTAAAAAGGCACAGTCCTGAAGTTACCAAAGCACATGGCAGGCCACTAACTCAAGTCCATTTTAAGTCCCAAGGTCAACAGAACATGGCAGGCTGCTGAACAATGACACAGCTGCATGCAGGGTCCAAGCATGCCATAAACTAGAGACCATTCCCCAAGACTTCTGCTTATATACAGGAAACAGACCACATTCCCTAAGGCAGCTACTCAGCTGCTCACAGTAGATTCCACCATGGAGTGGATTACCATCCTTATCAAGGGGAATACTAACTCAACCAGGTCCAGACAAGCTGACACACAAACTGAACTACCACAGGCAGTGCAACTCTTCTGTATGATACTGTAATGGTGGATATATGACATTACACATTTGTCAAAACTCATAGAATGTACAAGAGTGAGTCCTAAAGTAAAAGACAGATTTTAGTTAATAATACTGTGTCAATATTGGTATGTCAATTTTTAACAATTATAAGATGTTAAAAACAGGAGAAATAATATACAAGGAGAGTAGGCATATGAGTACTTTACTTTTTGCTCAATTTTTCTGTAAACATAAAAACGCTCTAAAAAATAAAAGGAAATTAAGAAAAAAAAGATAAAGCAAATAAACCCTATTGCATATAGAATTTAGTATATTATAAAGATAACATGCTCAAGTCACTGGAGGGAAAATGGAATTTTCAATAAGCATTGCTGGAATAAGTGGTTGGCCACATGAAAAAAGATAAAACCAGATCCACCATTAGGATAAAAAGGACATATGCTGATAGGATCTCAAATTGGAATTTAAAATCTTTCTTTCCTTAGAAATAGTTATTAAGTATGGTGGCCAGCTGTAGCTGAAAGAGTCCTATTATTATTCTAATTAAGGTTAATTTAAGGGATAATCAGGCTTTTGTGAGTTGACCAAAGGACTTACCTAGATGTAACCTGAATGGTATAGAAAATACTTTCCAAGAATCAAATGATTTGTAAACAAACGTCTATAATATACTGTACTAGTGCATGTGGTCGGTTTGTATAGTTAAACTATAAAAAGGTGCTCTGTAGTTGGATGTAAAGTGTTATGAAAATGTCATTTTCTATAAGGCTTATCTTGTTTCAAAGTTCCCAAGCTTCAAAAGAAATACTTATTTTTAGCCTAAAGAGAGAAAATACTTATTAAAAGAAAGTTATTTTAATTAGATGGTATTTCTGAGTGGCACAAACAATCAAGGGCTGGACTAAAGATTGGTGGTTGAAATTTACCCACAGGTGCGTTAGAAGAAAGGCCTGGTGATCTCCTGAAAGATCACAGCTGCTGAGAACCCTGTGGAGCACAATTCTCTGAAAACCAGGGGCTGCCATGAGTCAGCACTGAATCACAGCCAACTGGTTTGGTTTAGTTAGATTTTAATTACTTGGATAAAAATATGTAACCTAGTGAGGAAGACACCAATAAATTTTAGAAAACAGTTATACATACAAGAGGACTTCAAAGATAATAGGAAACCCTACTGAATCTAAAACCTAGTTTTTAAAAGTACAGTCCTTTCACATGTTCCAATTTCATTGTCTTGTTAGATATACAGAATTTCAGTTCTCATTGCAGATCTGTTGCATCAGGAACTACCTTCGGCAAGATCCCAGGTATGCACACCAAAGTTGAGAAGCACTGCTTTAACCATTACTTTATTCATGTGAAATTAAAATTTACTAATCCAAATGTTGTCATGCAATGTAATTTTTACTTATATAAAAATGTCTCAAAATGTGCATTCAAGTTCATTAGGATCAAATTAAAAAGTGGAAGTTGAGTTGATTCTGACTCATGGTGACCTCATGTGGTACAGTGTAGAACTGAGCTCCATAGAGTTTTCTTGGCTATAGGGTTAATCTTAACACAAGCAGATTGCCAGGCTTCTCTTCTGTGGTGCTGTTGGGTAGGTTCAAACAGCCAACCTTTCAGTTAGTAGTTGAACGCAAAGCATTTGTGCCACTCAAGGACATTTTCAAAAACATGTATCCCATATTATATAGAGTATTCATTATAGATCATGTAAGAAAAATGTCCCTGCTTAGTTATATCTTGTTTCCTTGATATCTCCTATCTTTTTAAGAAACCATACAGGCATATAAAGCAAAACAAGGGCTAAGAGAAATTCTGCCAGTATGTTTCTCCAACTTTTATTGTTGACAGTGATGAACCATGGTGATGCTAACATTGGAACCCTGCTCATACATACGAAGGCTTCACTCTGAAGGCCAAGAGCTCATAAAGATGATAGTGATTAAACACATCTACTTCCAACAAACAGATTCCTTTGCTTTCTTCAAATCTCTTATACTTTTAGAGTAGCTCTCTGTGCTACTCCTTTTCAGGAAGGGAAAATATGTTAATGAACAAAATTTACCCATATTTTTCTTGAATTTGAGGGACATGTTGAAATCACAAATAAAACTAAAATTAATGTAGCAAATTTGTTTTTAGAATTAAATTTCAACATGTTAAAAAAAATTTAACATGTTGTTTTAAAAATATTAATGAGTCTTCTTCCCCTCCATGTAATCGTTAAAAAGTCACAGTAACTCCGTGGAACTTCTCAATATACTCATTTCCATTCACTGTGATTTGCTCCTCCTGTTCAGGCAGTCATAGTCTTCCAGTCCAGATAGGAAACAGCTTAAAATAATCTGCTTGGAGTCTGTAGCATGCATAAGATTGTTCCTCATTATTATTGCACTTTCCCCTCACGTCCTCTTCTCTCTGTGTATATAGTCTTATATTAAGTAAACAAACATTCCCTAGTCCCAATTCATCAAAACCTGCCAACATGTAACCAACACCCAATTCTCTCTGCAGCAGTTCGGCACTGAACTGCAAGTTGAAAGCTTCACTGCAATGGCTTTCCAAGCATCTCTCACAGGCTCAGAATAAATGCCGGTAGCAAGAGATACTTTACATGCTTCCTTGTGACTTATATCTGGAAATTTGGACTCAAATCAGGCGGACACAAAAAAAAGAAAGAATTGGGTGAAAAAAAACCAGTGTCATTCTCTTTCTCCAACACACTGTCTTTATTTGTGTCTTTTCTGAGAAATAATTAGTAGAAAGCTAAGAATGAAGTTTAGAAAAATGGTTTCTTCTTCTCCCTTGGTTTATTAACTTGTACCAATGAAAATGTCTTATATAAGTTAAATACCTTAAAAGAAAATCAAAAGAGGAAAATATACACACACATAACCCCATACAAAAGTGCAAAATGAAAAATAAAGCAAATTAAATAAGAAAGAAAAATGTCCTTTCCTAGAAAAATATGCAATCATAGAGTTAAAAAAAAAAAAAAAGGCTGGAGAAGTACTGTCCAGGTTGAATGTGATAACTTGATTTAAAATATATTTATTCAGCAACTTGTAAGTGCCAAATACTAGGCTAGGTAAGTACTAGATAGATTATCCTCAAGTAAACTATTCAATCTCTTCATTTATATATATAGCAACTGCTATCATGTTGTGCCATTTTGTTTGTTTTAAAGAAATACTCAGAGAAGTACCTTTAAATAGATTCTCTTAGTCTGGCCAAATTCAGTTTCTCTCTGTCTCTGATGAGTTACACTGGGAATCTCAGTGAAATATTTAATGCTAAGGGCGGTAGTCAAATGAGATAAAATATGTAAGACTTTCACACTACCCCTGAGGCTGTGTTCTCTCCTGCAGGGAGGGAAAGTCTTGGGGAAAAAAAAAGGGGGGGGGGCTAGTCAATATCTGTAAGGAAAAATAATTCCAAGTGGATCTATTTTTCTGGAAGATTCCCACATATAGTCATGCCCTGTCAAAATCTAGGTTGGCATAAATACTGTAGAAGTGCTCTCATTAATTATTTAGAAAAAAATTAGATGAAAATACTCCTACAAAATTTATTTTAAATCGTACCCTGTAGTGTTGCAAATCTATACTGCCACCACAGAAAAGTCAAAGAGAAATGCACCAGAAATTAACTAGGCATTGATGCTGTGCAGTGAAAAATAAAAGGAAAATAAAAGTAGAGACTTTTAGTATAACATTTGGTGGGGTATACACTTTTCTTTACAGGAGTCTCAGTACTTTATTGTAGCATAGAATAGTATAATAGAAGGAGCTCTGGTGGTGCCTAAGGCACTTGACTGCTAACCAGAAGGCTGACGGTTCAAACCCACCAGCCACTCCTCAGAAGAGAGATTGGGCAATCTACTTCGGTAGAGATAAGGCCTGGGAAACCCAAGGAGGGGTTGCTATAAGGTGAATCGACTCAACGGCACTGAGTTTGGTTCTGGCTTTTTTTTTTTTTTTTCGTATAATAGAGATAGTCTGGACTTTCAACCATTTACTAGTCTTTTGTGCTGGGCAGATTATGTCATCTCTAAATCCTTGTTTCTTTCTTTATTTGCAAAACAGGATTGGAATACTTGGGTTTTTGTGAAGGATCTCTGGTGGTGCAGTGCCTAAGGCATTTGACTGTTAACAGGAAGGTTGGCAAATTAAAGCCACCAGCCACTCTGCAGAAGGAAGATGAGGCATTCTACTTCTGTAAAGAATTAACACCTTGGAAACTCAACGGGGCGGGGTGTGTGTGTGTCACTATGAGTTGGAATCGACTTGATGGCAGTGAGTTTTGATTTAGGTTGTTGTGAGGCCTGAATGTAATGCTTAAGCAATTTTGCATAAATGCCCAGTGCAACATCTAACACAGGGAACAAGTAAACAAAACAAAACATAAACCCTCTACCCTTACCCTTTGTCCAACTTTCTTAACAGGTGTAGCACAAACTCAAAAAAAGTTTGCAGCAGCAATTCCATCTCATTTTCAATTTATAAAGACACTTTACTGTGGTAGTGATTTATATTTATTTTTCTTGGTATCTTCCCCCTCTCTTCTCCTGTACTAGTATGTCTTTCCTTATCTTCTGACTTTAGTAAGTAGTCCAATCTGGGGGAAAAACATGGATAAGGTTTTTATCCTCTCTCTACTCAACATTCAAGACATTGGTCAGTATATGTGGACTGATAAAGAAAGCAGTTTCACTCATATTCATCATAAAACAACCCTCAGCATTATCTATGACTTCAATTCTGAATTTTGTAGATCACAAGAAACATACTTAGCAAATCCTAGGGTAAAAATATCTTGTTGTTGTTGTTATGTGCCATCGAGTAGGTCCCGACTCATAGCGACCCCTCCTTGGGTTTCTGAGGCAGTATCACTACAGAAGTAGATTGCCCAACCTTCCTTCTGAGGAGTGGCTGGTGGGTTTGAACTGCCAGCTTTCTGGTTCGCAGTCAAGTGCCTTAGGCACTACGCTACCAGAGCTCCTTAAAAATATCTTAAATATTTATTATTTAAATGGTTAATTCAACCAAAGTTCCTGGAGCCATGAAGCATAAAGAAAAATTTAGGACAGGGTTAGATTTCCTCTGTATAAATAAATTTAAATGACTCTACCTGATATAGACATGACTTTCATTATAGCTCACATATTGTTAAAGGTCTATATTTCCGCAATACAGGTAGTCCCTGACCAATGATGAATTTGAGCCACCACCAACCGCATTTAGGGCTGTTTGTGTTTTTTTTTTGTACATGTAATACGTATTACATATAATGTTGCATTGTGTAATTTGCTGGTATTCTCATTCTCAGATGTTCACTGTAGATCTTCAAAGATTAAATATATAAAGATATTACTGATCAAACAATACGAATGAAAGCAAACAAAAATATTCAGCTTACATCAGAACTGACTTACAATGGAGCTGTCAGAACAGAACCCTGTTGTAAATCAGGGACTACCAATATTTCTTCTGCAGGACAGATTATGGAGAGGCCTTCATTTTGGTGTTCTAATGGAAGAAATAAAAGCTCAAATCTGAATATTTCCAAACCTTTAGTAAATGCTTCTAAGAAAAGAACAGATATGCCAAAGGTCATAAAAATGATGAACAAAGTGAAAAGCTGTAAGATTAACTAAGTAACCTTCTCAGAATGAAGAAAATACTAAGAATAATTCAAATGATAAATGCTAAAGAATTCTAGCATGGAGTAATGTAAACTGGAAATCTAACCTAAGCAGAACATGCTAACTCCAAAAGGTGAGTTAATTTTGTCTTGGAAAATGTCTTAGTTTCTTACTGCTGCTATAATTAAAATACCACAGGTGGGTAACTTTAATGAACAGGCATTTATTTATTTTCGTTAGGAGGCTAGAAGCCCCAAGTCAGGGAATTGGCTATATGGGGAATGTTTTTCTCTCTGTTGGCTCTGGGGAAAATCTTTGTCTTTTTCAACACCATAACTTGGCAATCTCCATGTGCCATAAATCTTCCCCATCTGTACTTATTTGCTTCTGTGCCTAATATTTTCCTTTTATATCTCAAAACTAAATTGCTTAAGACATACCTGACCCCAATACGGCCTTATTAATGTAAGAAAGGAAGTCCTATTCCTAAATGGGATCATATCCACATGTATAGGAGTTAAGATTCCTTCATATTTTGAAGGGACACAATTCAATCAGTAACAGAAAACACAATAAGACATTTAAAAGATTATGCTGACATTTAATTGTGATCTATCATTTGTGGTTCCATGTTGATAAAAAGTTTCAAAATCTAATTTGATAACTAGAGATGTAAATTTCACGATTTTGGAAGGACAGAACTAAAGATCGGGTGACAATTTACCTTTCTTTACTTCCACAGAAGGAATAGATAGCTGAAGGAAGGGTAAAGAGATTTAGCACCCAATTAATTTGAGTATTTGTTCCATCAATTTCAGTTTGACTTGATGGTAATCCGCTAGGATTAAGTTCTGAAATAAGATTTCATATGAAATCATTATAGCTCTAATAACTTAAACTAAACACACAGATTTGAATTTAGTATTAGAAGAGGCAATGCAATTCTTAAACAGCAAATTAAAAATAATCAAAGCCTATTTCCCAATGGAAAGCTCTTTTAGACTCTTTTTTTCTCTAGTTGCATGGCAAGTTGAACTATTTAACATAGACCAGTACTTGAAAATTCAAGGTAGTAGGTAAGTTTACATGCTTACTTTCATCATTATTCTTTCTTTGGAAAGAGAGAATACCAAATAATTGATTAAAAAGATGGTGTCAGGTCTGAGAGAGGCTGAAATGGCAGGAATGGATAAATTAACTATTATTAGAAACATGATTTCACTTTTTTTTTTTTTAAAGATAAAAATTCAATGAATGATCTAGTACTATTATTCATGGATAAAATCCCTATCAACACTTCTCATCAATACAAACCCAATAGAGGGAGAAAGAATCTATTCTAGTGTAATCGTTACAAAATAAAAACATAATTTAATTTAAAGCACTTTAAAGAAAGATAACTATTGTGGATATTTGTAGAATGGCTCTCAAAAGGGAAAGTATGTATATGATTTTGGAAAGGTATTTTAAAGCCCTAACAGAAATAGTAATTTTGAAGTCAACAGTAACAAGAAAAATACAAAACCATTTTCAGTTTTGGGCAAAAGCTGGCAACCATGACGACCATGGACATTTCTTTCTTGCCACTTTTCTCTTGGAGGTGGGATGGCAATAGGGCTCTAGGGAGATTTAGGGATGTTGAGGTAGCAGTGGAAGTGCAGAGACTGAGGCATGTAAGGAGATTACAGGGAGAAACAGGTGTAGTTCTGTTTACAGGGCCAAAGATTATGTGGATGGAAATCACAGGAGAACACATATTAAACAGATTGTATATCCCATTTCATTCCCATTAAAGAGAGCTAAAGCAGCAGGTGGATTAGGAATTCAAGGTGTACCAAAGAGGGAAATGGCTTCATATAGAACCTATAGCATATAAGCACAAGGAATTTGGCAAAGCTGCCTCAGAGCTCTCTCAAGCTTCAGGTGATTGGATACATCACCTATGCTATATATAGAATCTCTTTCTAATAATCCATCACAGAAAGCATTTCCACATACCAGCAGAGGATCCACAGTAACTATGTTTTGTAGCTAAGTTAGGAAAATTAAAAACAAAAAACCTGATACATGGTTTCACTTTTTTAAATCTACACGGCTAATCTCAATGTTAGAGACATAATTATTTTGCATTTTTTATCCTGATATAAACCAGCAGCCATTCAATCAATTCAGACACATGGAGACCCATATGTGTCAGAGTAGAACAGTGCTCCATAGGGCTTTCAATGATTGCTTTTTCAGAAGTAGTCACCAGGCCATTCTTCCAAGGTGCCTCTGAGTAGACTTAAACCTTAAACCTTTTTTGGTTAGCAGCCAAGCGCATAAACTGTTTGCACCACCTAGGGACTCCAAATAATATTTTCTAGAAAAGGAGAATATATTTTCAAGATATATACCAGGCACATATTAAATACCTAGAATATATAAAAACCCCAACTAATCAATAACAAAAAGGTTAACTCAATAGAAAAATAAACAAAGAATGCAAGATTAATTCACCAAAGAGGAAACTCCAAGAGCCAATAAATATATGAAGAGACACTTGTTATTGTTTTTGTTAGTTGCCATTGAGTCAATTCCAACTCATAGGGACCCTATGTACAACAGAATAAAACACTGCTCAGGCCTGTGGCATCCTCACAATCGTTGCCATGTTTGAGCCCACTCTTGCAGCCAGTGTGTCAGTCCATCTCATGGAGGGTCTTCCTCTTTTATGCTTACCCTCTACTTTACCAGGGAGCTCTGGTAGCATAGTGGCTAAGACACTTGCCTGCTAACCAGACGGCTGGCGGTTCAAACCCACCAGCCACTCCTCAGAAGGAAGGTTGGGCAATCCTACTTCCGTAGTGATACTGCCTCGGAAACCCAAGGAGGGGTTGCTATGAGTCGGGTTTGACTTGACGGCACGTAACAACAACATAACAACTACTTTACCAAGCATGATGTTCTTCTCCAGGGACAGGTCTCTTCTGATCCTATGCCCAAAGTATGTGAGACAAAGTATGGACATCCTCACTTCCAAGGAGCATTCTTAGCTGTACTTCTTCTAACACAGATTTGTTTGTTGTTTTTGGCATCCATGTATATTCAATATTCTTCACCAACACCATAATCCAAATGCATCAATACTTCTTTGGTCTTCCTTATTCATTGTTCATGCATGAGGCAACTGAAAATACCATGGCTTGAGTCGGCAAATCTTAGTCTTAAGGTGACATTTTTGCTTTTTAACACTTTATACAGGTCTTTTTTTTTTTTTTTTTTTAATAGGAGATTTGCCTAACAGAAATGTTGATTGATTTCTTGACTGCTGCTTCCATGGGTGTTGATTGTGGATCCAAATAAAATGAAATCCTTGACGACTTCAACACTTTCTTCATTTACCATGATGTTGCTTACTGGCCCAGTTGTGAGGATTTTGCTTTCTTTATGTTGAGGTGCAATCCATACTGAAGACTATAGTCTTTGATCTTCATCAGTAAGTGCTTCAAGTCCTCTTTACTTTTAGGAAGCATGGTTATGTCATCTGCATATCGCACATTGTTAAAGAGTCATCCCCCAATTCTGATGCCACATTCTTCTTCATATAGTCCAGGTTCTTGGAAGATTTGCTCAGCATACACACTTAACAAGCCTGGTGAAAGGATACAACCCTGATGCACAACTTTTATGATTTTAAAACATGCAGTATCCCCTTATTCTGTTTGAATGATCACCTCTTTGTCTACGTACAGGTTCCTCATGAACACAATTAAGTGTTCTGGAATTTCCATTTTTAATGTTATCCACAATTTGTTATGGTCCACACAGTCAAATGGCTTTGCATAGTTAATAAAACACAGGTAAACATCTTTCTGGTATTCTCTGCTTTTAGCCAAGATCCATCTGACATCAACAAGGATATCCTTCATTCCACCTCCTCTCCTGAATACAGCTTGAATTTCTGACAGTTCCCTGCTGATACATTGCTGCAACCATTTTTGAATTATTTTCAGTAAAACCTTATTTGTTTGTGATATTAATGACATTGTGTTGGATCACTTTTCTTTGAAATGGGCACATATAGGGATCTCTTCTAGTCAGTTGATCATGTAGCTGTCTTCCAAATTTCTTGGCATGGACCAGTGAGTGCTTCCAGCATTGTGTCTGTTTGCTGAAACATCTCAATTGGTATTGTCAATTCTTGGAGGCTTATTTTTTGCCAGTGCCTTCAGTGCAGTTTGTACTTCTTCCTTCAGTGCCATCATATGATACCTCTTGAAATGGTTGTATGTTGACCAATTATTTTTGGTACAGTATCTCCGTGAATGTCTTCAATCTTCTTTGATGCTTTCTATGCTGTTCAATATCCTGTCCACAGAATCCTTCAATATTGTAAGCCAGGTTTGAATTTTTTCAATTCTTTCAGTTTAAGAAACGCCAACCATGTTTGTCACTTTTAGTTTTCTAATTCCAGGTCTTTGGACACATCATTATAAAACTTTACTTTGTCTCCTCGAGCCATCCTCTGAAATCTTCTTCAGTTCATCTCTTTCACGCCATCATTTCCTCTGTTCACTACAGCTACTCTATATTCAGAAGCAGGTTTAAGATTGTCTTCTGACATCCATTTTGGCCTTTTTTTTTAAATGATCTTTTGCTTAACACTTAGAAATTAGAGAAATGTAAATTAGAACAGAAGGTAGGTTTTCAGACCCAAGAGTTTGACAGTACTTATACATAAAGAAGTGAAGAAAGAACCTTCATGCACTGTTTGTGGGTAGTATAAATTAGTACAGCTACTTTAGAAAGTGATTTAACTGGTTTTTAAACAATAAAAAATATTATATATTTTTAATAAATAATAAACACCATTAAGACCAGGCAATTTCACTTCTCACTTTACCTTAGAGAAGCTCTTGAATGTGCAAAAAGAAAAATGTAGGAGTTCCAGCAAGACGGCGGACTAGGCAGAAAGACTGCACAGACCCTCTTCAACAAAGAAAAGGCAAACCAATTAACACAGACACAGAAGATAATC
>NW_006921791.1:6232365-6232840 GCF_000298275.1 Orycteropus afer afer | reverse complement strand
ACTAAGGGAATTTGTTAAAACCAGACTAACCTTACAAGAGTTACTAAAGGGAGTCCTTTGAACAGAGAACCAAAAATAGCAAAAAACAACCGACCATTAACACACAAGATGACATAACCCAGAAACCACAGCTACAGACATATCCAAAGTAAAATGAGCTTATAAGCATGTAAACAGGGAATCAGAGACATCAATTGGCAAATGAGGCCAACTACAAACAAAAAGAAGGAAAAGACTGTGTAGTCACAGAACTTCTAAATGGTGAGGAAGTTAAGAGAGTTGCAAGATAGAATGGACTGTTGCAACAAGTTCTGTACCTCACACCATACACAAAAGCGAACTCCAGATGGATCAAAGACTTAAATGGGAAACCTAAAACTATACAGTTCCTCCAGGAAAATCTAGGGGCAAATTTAAGGGCCCTAATATATGGCATAAATAGACTATACAATAGCCAAGAGATGGAAACAACCTA
>NW_006921791.1:6220317-6231122 GCF_000298275.1 Orycteropus afer afer | reverse complement strand
GAAGAGGTAACTATGGGGAGGAAGTGGGAGGGGAGCTGTTGCATTGTGGTAAACTGTGGTCAATGTCATGAGACAAAGTATATGTAAACTGCTATATGGAAAGTGAATTTGCTCTGTAAATCTTCACCCAAATCACAATAATAAAAAAAAAAAAAAGAAAAAAAGAAAAATTGTACAAGGTTCACAGTGTCACTGTTTACAATAGCCCCAAACTGGAAAAATCTTAATTGTTTACCACTATGGGTATGTATGGCTATGAATAACATTAACATCAAAGAAAACCCACTGCCACTGAGTTAATTCTGACTCATAGTAACTGTCATAGGAGAGAGTAGAACTGCCCCATCAGGTTTCCAGGACTGTAAACCTTTACAGAAGCAGACTGATTCATCTTTCTTCTGCGGAGCGGCTGGTGGGTTCTAACCACTGACCTTTTGGTTAACAGCTGAATGCTTTAACTACTGTGCTACCAGAGCTTTTTATGAATATATGAATAATATTAAATGGGAATAAAAAGAATATGAAGAATGATACGTTCATAAGCTACAATGAAAAAGCATATATAATATAATGGACAATATAATATAGATGTATCTCTCTCTCTCTCTCTCTGTGTATATATGTGTACATAGTTCCAAAGACCTGGAATTAGAAAACTAAAAAAAAAAAGCTTGGCATTTCTTAAGCTGAAAGCATTGAAGAAAAAATTTAACCCTGGGTTATAATACTGAAGGATTCTATGGGCAGGATATTGAACAACGCAGAAAGCATCAAAGATGGAAGACATGCAGACAATCATTCTACCAAAAATAAGTGGTCAGTGTTCACATATATATACACACACATATATATGTATGGAGAAAGAGAGATATGTAAACAAAAAAAGGATCTGAAAGGATATTGTACAAATTCATGATATTGTTTGCTTTTGGAGGTGATGGAGCTGAGGACTAACTCAAAGATGTTATCAATAATGTATACTATCTTTAATATAGGAGCTCTGGTGGCATAGTGCCTAAGGCATTTGACTGCTAACCAGAAGGCTGGCGGCTCAAACCCACCAGCCACTCCTCAGAAGGAAGACTAGGGGATCTACTTCCATAGAGAGATTGTCTCAGAAACCCAAGGGGTCACTATGAGTTGGATTCCTTTAGACGGCAGTGAGGTTTTTTGTTTTTTTTTTAAATATTTATTATAAAAAAAGATAGAAGCAAAAATCTAACAATGTAAATGTTTGTTAATTATGGGTGGCAGATATCCCAGTATTTAATAAAACTCTTTCTTTTTTTTGTATTTACTGCCCCCCCCCCAATTTTTACTGAGTAAAGAGTGGATTCAACTAAGGAACATTCCAAAGCAGAGTTTCTCAAAAGGGACAGAAGTTATGGATTAGAATAAAAGTAAATAGGATGTGAGCTACACAGAAAAATCAAGTATCTCAATCTACATAAAACATTTATTCTGTCTAGTGATATTTGGTTTCAATGAAGAAAGTATGGCACCTTATGTAATTAGTTTAAATACTCTACTTGAACTTTAATTAGAATTATGAAAACAGAATTTAATTAGAATTCATTGTAATTCAAAATTGAAGAAATAAAAATAAAAATATAAGATTTTTTATATAAGATTTTTTTAATAAAAAACTTAATATCCACTTATCTTTTTCTCTGCCCTGGAAGCATATAAGGTATTGCTATGCAACTGAAGTTCAATTTTCAGAGAAAAGACCATGGCTAAGAGCAAGTTTTCTGCAAAGTATTTTTATTCTTATTGTTTTGATATCTTCTAACAGCATGGTCAATATTGATCCCCTGAATTTCCTGAAGCAGTATGACAATTATAGGTGGAAGAGCTCAGTTGCCAAGTTTAACCATAATGTGTCAAATCTGAGGTAACTGAAAGCTGCATAATCTTTAAATGTGTCCTGCAGGGATGCAGTGAACTTCAAGTTAATGAAAAGATGGTGAACAGTTTGCTCACAATCCCCCGCCAGTTGGTTTCTAAATACCAAATTAGGAGCTTTGAATGACCTCTCCTCACCCTAGTATATGAAGTCTGATCAAAAGTTTGATGCAAGCAGCTTCTAACTCAACCTCTTGGGCCCTGAGTTCTAGGGATGGACATACAGCATGAAGGGAAGAAGCAATAAATGGAGTGGAAGAAAAGGAACAGAAGAAAAAGAAGAACAGAGAATGAGAAATGAGAAAGCAAAAAGAAAAGAATAAAGAGAAGAGCACCCAGGTCATAGTTAGTTCTACTCAGGCCTTTTGTACCTTTATGAATCCCCTCCCCATATCACTCAAAACTCAGGCTGCTAGCAAGTTAGATCTGGATCTGTTCAATGCTCACTTTCATCCTTACTCTTTTTTTGTGAACAAGAAAGAAATTTCAAATAACAGATTAAACAGACAATGAAGGGGGTTTGGAAACAAATCTGACTGTTCTGTAGGAGAGGCTGAAGGTAACTATATGAAATTGCTAGAAATGTAAAAGGAATATGTAAGAATATAATAGACTTACTTTCTTGGATAAAAAAAAAATATCTTCATGAATTTAACACATGATTCATTACATATCTTATTATGAATATTCTGAATGGGTGAAATTATATCTAATATTTAAACAAAATATATTAAAGCTCATTCATAAAAGTTATTTATTAGTTTGTATTGTTACAGCCTCCTTTTTAAGCACATTTAATGACTTGCTTTGTTTATATACTGCAAGCTAAAATGAAATGAATGAATCAAAATCACAACATTTATGCTTGTTACACCACAAAATGAGAAGAAAAATTAGTAAACTTTCAGCATATTATTGTGGATGAATATTAATACATTTTAGCTAAAGTATATGTATGATTTATGTCTATTTCATAATTTAAATTAGCTGCTTAATGATGCATAGCTATTATCTTCTCTTTATCCATATCCCAATGCAATTTAATTTCAGGCAGAATCAGAAGTATACTTTCTAGTCTATACATCCTTAGGATAAAAATGTCTTCCAAGTTAAGAGGGAAGGGAGTTCTGTACCTGAACCCAAGCAATTGGCCATGGGGTACCAGAGGGGCATCATTCACATGGAGGAAAAGCTGGACACACGGGAGTTGATAAGTAAGAGGGGTACAGGGTGGGGGGTTACTGGGAAGGGAGAGGAGGGGACTGGGTTAGGGTTGGGGATGGTAATTGGGGAGTGAAACCAAATACACAAAATGTTGAATGTAAAACAAATTCTGCTCTGTAAATCTGCACCTAAAGCACAATTAAAAAAAAAAAAAAAGAATTTTCTTCCTTACTTTGAAGGAAGCACAATCAAACTTTTCTCCTTAAAGATGAGTAAACAGTGTTGACAGTCTATGTATATTAAAAAATACAATATAAAAGGTGATGTTAATCATTAAGGGTAGTGAGGACTGGAAATCAGTGCAAAATTGGAGGTTTTATATTTTGGTCACCAGAGAAATACCTGCTTTTTGGTCTTACTCTTCATAAACACCAGTGCTAACTTCAGGAGTAGCTGATGTATGAATAGTCATTTTGTTAATAAAGTCATAATACCAGTATCGGTTGCTATCAAGTCAATTCTAACTCATTGTAACCCTATATATGCCAGAGTAGAATTGTGCTTTATAGCATTTCCAGTGGCTGATTTTTTGGAAGTAGATTGCCAGGACTTTCTTCTCTGGCATTTCTCAGCAGCCAACCATATTAACAGTTTGTGCCATCCAGGTATTCTGGAGTAGTCAGTTGAATCAACTATTTATGTGGACTTCAAAAGGGAAATAAATCAGGACATTTAATGTATCTAAGGTTAAGAATTCACATTGCTTGGTTCTACAATCGATGCCAATGGAAGCAGCAGTCAGGACATTAGACGACGTGTAGCACTGGGAAAGTCAACTGCGAAGGAACTGTTTCAAGTGCTAAGGAGCAAGGATATCTCCTTGAGGATTAAGGTGCGTCTGACACAAGCCATGATTTTTCCAATCGCCTCATATGCATGTGAGAGCTGGACAATGAATAAGGAAGACCAAAGAAGAGTTGATGCTTTTGAGTTGTGGTGCTGGCGAAGAATGCTGAAGGTACCGTGGACTGCTAAAAGAACTAACAGATCTGTCCTGGAGGAAGTGCAGCCAGAATGCTCCTTGGAAGCAAGAATGGCTAGACTTCATCTCACCTATTTTGGTCATGTTGTCAGAAGGGACCATTCCTTGGAGAAGGATGTCATGCTTGGTAGGGTGGAGGGTCGACGAAAGAGGGGGAGGCCTTCAATGAGATGGATTGACATGGTGGCTGCGATGATGGGCTCAAGTATAGCAGGGATTGTGGGGCTGGCGCGGGATCGGGCAGTGTTTCGTTCTGCTGTGCATGGGGTCGCTATGAGTCGGAAACAACTCGACGGCACTTAACAACAACAAGGTTAAGTACTTGGCTGCTAACCAAAAGGTTGGTAGTTTGAATCTACCAGCTATTCTGTGGGAGAAAAGACCTGGAGATCTGCTCCTGTAAAGATTACAGCCTAGGAAACCCTATGGGACATTTCGTTTTACTGTGTCCTTTAGGGTCACTCTGAGTCAGATGGACACTCAATAACAACAACAACAACATTGCTTTAACAGAGTATCTAGTAGTCTAGAGCCATTAAGAAATGAGCTTATCTACAAAAGTTCTGAGTTGTTTGTTAGCAATAGACAAAACTCAAAATCAGCTGCCAATTACAAGACACAAACACCAAGGTCTAACCTTTTGGCCATTTGTGTAATCAATATGGTGAAACAATAAAGTTTGTGGAAGAGTCTTGTAGAGCTGGATGAAACAACTGTTTTTATGCTGAAGGAAAACAGCTCCTACTTAAAAGAAATATAAGAGTCACCTCTAGATTATCAAGGCTGTCAGGCACACTTTATTAAAGAGAAATATCTTGAAATGTCCCCTTTTAACTTTTTCATCTAACACCTTTTTATTAGTACTATTAAGATATGGAAAAACAGATTCACTCCTCTTTTTGGTTGCAAGTTTGCTCATTGCCTTACATGGAAGGGATGAACCTCAAATGGTTAGAAGTATAAATGAGAAAGAAAAACAGCAGAATCAGAAACACTGGTTAATTTACAAACTAAAAAAACTATACCTTGAATAACCAGGAGATGGCCGTATCTCGCCAAATGCTATGCTTCAAGTTTCTAAGCATTCAAAAATGTGGGACTCACCCACATGCAGAGTGAACAGATGAAGTGCTGCTGGGAGGGACAGTGTGATGAGACTTATTCATTAAGAAAGAGGATGGAAAAACCCCCTGTTTTTTCCTGACAGAGTTCATGACCCACCTGGATGCTTCTTGGAACTGAATGTGGCATGAGAGATATTCTCAGAAAGGAGGTAAAGATATGTTTAACTTGCATCAGAAACAAAGAAGCTACATTCTGGAGAAACAGAAGCACTCTACCAATTTAGCAAAGCCCTAGGCAGCCAGCAACATCAGGGAGAGGCCCTTTCAGAAAGCCTGCTGACTCCCTCATCTGATTCCAGTTCTATCTATCGGCAACACAAAGGCTAGACTGGGGTGTACTTCAGAACATTCTAATTCATGTGCGTTCTCTCTGTTGGTCATATGGAAGAACAGCTGGATTTGAGAGGGAACTGGGTGAGTGAGAATTTTTACAAAATAAGGGCAGAGTCCTAAATTCATGAATGACAGTGGTTTTATTTGTCCCTTTCTGACTCTAGGTCTACCCAGGTTGCTTTGTTTACTTCCATTAATTCAATCCAAGTCAGTCAAACCAATCTCTTTGATTTTTGCCTATTTTAGGTATTAAAGCTTTCCTTTTTGTTTTTCCCTTTTCTGTAAGACTTTTTTTTCCCTTGGTGAGAAGGAAGAAACATAATTTTAACACTAATAAGGCTAAAGTCTGGGAATTGATTGAGAGGCCGTGACTCTATTCTGGCGACACAATCTAGGCTGTTGTTCTCGTGACCTAGAATTCTATCTATACAGATCAGGTAAATATTTAGTAGGTTTGCCATGTATTTCACTACTAGGAACACCATGACTAAGTAGCCAATGCCATAATTCCACATGAGTCAGAGTATTCTGATTACTGTTCCGACTTTGCTGTCCATTATGGTAACCACGCCCACCTTGCCTTTGTTGATTTACTGCTGCCACTTGGCCCCTACTACCAGGGGGTCCAATCAGCCCCATCGTAGTTAAGTGTCTTAGTTCAATTAGGGCAGTTCTCACTGTCAAAGCTGGCTTACATAAAATAGCAATCACAACAGTCTTCAAGGATGCTGGAGCTCCCTTCACAAATTTATTCCTCACCATACTGGTGAGAGGCGTGTCTTCTGGACTCTCCATTTCTGGCTCTAGGGGTCTAATCTGATAAATCGATTCTAACAGGCCAATTTCCCTAAGCCTCTGAATACCTTCTTCTACATTATACCAAGGTAGGTCTGGTACCTCAACTTGACTTAAGGTAGGCCACCACATAATCCATGCTTCAGTAAACCAACCAAATAAACTATTAGATCCTTTCCTAACCTCTTGAGATGAAACACTGAATGAAGAATCCGTACTTAGTGGGCCTAAATCAATAAATTCAGACTGATACAACGTTACTTTCCTTGCACCATTATCCCACAGTGTTTTGGTTACCTAGTGCCGTTCTGACTGCAATAAACCACAAATGGGATGCTTGAACAAACAGGAGTTTATTCTCTTACAGTTCAGGAGGCTAAAAGTCCAAGTTCACAGTGCCAGGCTCTAGGGGCTGTGTGAAAGCCCCTTGACCTTCGGTTTCAGCTCTGCCTCTTGCTTCCAGCCCACTGAAGCTAGAGGCATCTCTTCACTCAGGCAGCTACTGGCTGCTGAGGCTAACAAGCCCAAGGTTGACAAATAAAATGGCACAGCCCCAATGTCACCAAACCACATGGCAGGCCATTAACTTAAGTCCACTGAAAGTCTCAAGGATGGCAGAGCATGGCAGGCTGCTGAACAATGACACAGTTCCATGCAGGGTCCAAGCGTGCCATAAGCTAGAGACTATTCCTCAAGGCTTCTGCTTATATACAGGAAGTAGACCCCATTCCCTAAGGCAGCTATTCAGCTGCTCACAGTAGATTCCACCATGGAGTTGATTAGGAGTCTCATCATGGGAATACTACATCCAGCTGCCCAGGCACTCAACCAGGCCCAGCCAAGTTGCCACACAAACTGAACTACCTCACACACCTTGAGTAGCCATTCCCATACATGTTCTCTAGATTTCTGTCTGTACATGTTAGCAAAATCAAGTAGGTCTTTTTGGGTATAGCATACTACCTCCTCAGTCACACTTTGAATTTTACCTTTTGGGGGTTGCTTGGACTTAACTTTAGTTATAGATCTAGCAGCAACAATGGGTGGTTGGGACAGTTTCTGAGAACATTCAGCAATGTCTTTCATGGCCTCTGTCTCAGGCAATGACTCAGCAGGAACAGTTGAGTTAATCCCTTCAAACTGAGGTGGAGGGGATAATGGTTTTACAGTAATCCCTTCAGATGGGAGGGATTCAACAGAATTTACAGGCTCCATATCCTCATCTTCCTGACTATCTGCCTATATGTCTTCATTCTAGGTTTCAGGATCCCATTTTTATCCCAATCAATGCCCTCACTTTAACTTCAGACACCATTCTGGGTTGGCAATTTAATTGGCTTTGTAACTCAGCCACTCTTACAATAAGACTCTCAGTTTGGGTTTCAGCAATATCAGCTCTGTTTCTAGAAGAAATAAGGCTTTCTTTAAAGCACAACTGGAAATACTGAGGTCTTTTATGTGGCGCTTAAGCTGTGACTCAGCAGCCCTAAACTCATCTTGCTCTTTCATCACTTTGTCTAGTTTAAGTAGGACCAACCAACCAGCTTCCTTATACTTCTCATGCTGACAAAATTGCAGAAAAGTATCAAATATGGAATCACCCAGAGCCTCACTTCCCAAAAGTAGTTGATCTACTGGTGGTGCTATTTTGCATATCAATGTTGGCATCTCAGGCCATGGATTAGCAGGGCCCTCTTTACTAATGTAGGCAGGGTCAGCAGTACCTTTACAATTAATCAAATTGGAGAACCAATTTACAAAGCCCATTTTTATGATTTTGTCTCTCTAGAACTATTCCTGGTACCAAATGTGTTAGGCTGGTTTCTCTCGAGAAGCAAAACCAGTAAGGCTTGTATAGAGAGAAAGAGAGAAAAAAAGAAAGAGAGAAAGAGAAATTTATCTTAGGAAAATAGCCCACACACTTATAGAAGCTGGCAAGTCCCAAGTTCTTGGATCAGAAGTCAAGCTGGAGGCTTTTCCCAACTCATGCAGCTGTAGGGTCTAACGAGCTCAAGATCGGCAGGCAGTATACTGGCTGTTGACTCCAACGAATAATGAATCCAAGATCTCTAGGCCGAATGGCGGATTGTTCGCTCATGGACAGTTGTAGGCAACACAACAGAATCCCGATCCACAGAAGAAGAGAGTGTCTTTTTCCAGGATGTCCACAAATATACTGGAAGCAGGCCACACCCCTAGGGAATCTTCCCTTCAACAGACTGGCTGTTCAAAACATATATATCTGATCCCACCATGAGAACAACCCACATCACAATTGCTCAAATCACACAGAATCATGGTCTAGCCAAGTGTGTCAACACAGCTCCAACCATCACACGGAGCAAGAGGGTGTGTGAATCTTCCCAGAAGATTCCTATATATACCCTCAAGGAAGTTAAGGGTGGGGATTTGAGTTACCCCCTCCAACAAGGCAGGACTCAAGAAATATCCCACCTGTTTTGGTTACATCATGCTGCTTCAACAAAAATAACCCAAGTGGATGACTGTAACAATCAGGAGTTTAAAAGCAGCTACTCAGTTGCTCATGGCAAATTCCACCATGGAGTTGACTACCAGTCACTATAGGGAATAACTACTACTAGTTGCCCAGACAAGTTGACAGATGACCTTAACTACCATACCACCCTAAACAGGCATGGATAGTAGGATTTATAATACATCACAAAATGGAGGAAAATGGCTAGAAGGGCCACATTAATTTACTGCCCTTCCATAGCAAGAATAGGAGCCCTAGTAGTACAGTAGTTAAACATTTATTTGGCAGCTAACCCAAAGGTTAGCAGTTTGAACCCAGCAGCCACTCCATAAGAGAAAGATGTGGCAGTCTGCTCCCATAAAGATTTTCAGCCTTCGAAACCCTATGGGTTTCTACCCTGTCCTGTAGGGTCGCTATAAGTCAGAAGTGACTTGATGGCAGTGAGTTTGGTTTGGGTTTTATAGCAATTATAATCTTTATTATTAATCAGGCCGTCATACTCTCTGGTACTGTTAGTTTTGGTTTCATATTTTCTAGTCCACTTAGGCTGTAAATTTTCTGACAATAAAGACTACTCTTTGTAGCTCCACTGCTGCATCCAACAAATGCTGACCAGGTGATTGACAAAAAATGATATTAGAACCCAAAGTATGTTACTAATGAATTAATAATAGAGTAAGTAACAAAAGCAGTAATTTTAATAGACCGCCCATTGTTCTAAGTAACCTACATAAATTAAATCATGACATTCTAGGAAATAAGTATGATCTTATCCTATTTTACTGATAAGGACAATGAAACTCAGAGAAGTTAAATAACTCACCCAAGATTACACAACTACGAACTGAAGGAGCCAGCAAGTAACCTAGGAAGTCTGACTACAAAGCTCATGCTTTTAATAATTATGTTTACACTTCCTCTCATTAGAAATCCTTCCCAAATTCTTTTTTATGTGATATGAAAATTTGAGGAGTTTCAAATGTATTTATAAGGGTGTCCAGCAAGAGATATACATTCGACTTCAAGGCTAGCAGCATCCCAGGTTCTTCATAATCTGGCCTTTCGTACTTAATTCTTATTGCCCCACCCTCGTAGAACTACCTATGATGCAGCCTAGTGTTCTATAAATGATGGATGATGACCCACTGGTAGGCTGTAACCAGATGCTTAAAAATAAAATAAATCAGAATAGAGACTAATAGAAAATATCATAGTGTTCCCAATGTGGTAAGGATAATTACTGTCTCATAAATACTTTTGTTTCATTTATATACATGTGTTTGTCCTAGCCCATGATATAAATGTATTTTCCACAAATAAGTCTGAAAGCCTACCACTCACCCCAATCCTTACATCAAATCATACTACCCTGATCCATAAATGTTTGTTAAATATAATGAATAAACAAATATTTTTAGTTTGCAAATGCACTGCTGTCGAGTTGGATATGACTCATAGTGACTCTTCCTTGGGTTTCTGAGGTGGTATCTCTATGGAAGTAGAGTGCCCAAATTTCCTTCTGAGGAGTGGCTGGTGGGTTTGAACTGCTAGCCTTCTGGTTAGCAGTCAAAGGTCTTAGGCACTACAACACCAGATCTCCCTTTTTAGTTCAGTGTCTTTATATAAGTTATTGAAATCAATTGGCATAATATACTACGCAAAAACATTATTCCACATCCTATTCTGGCAAGTAGTGATTAGATCTTAAAAGCTTGCAAGTGGTCATTGAGATGAAATGATGGGTCTCTCCTTGTTCAGAACAAAGAAGAATGAAGAAAACCAAAGACGTACGGAAATAATTAGTCCAAGGGACTGGTACACCATGCAATTCTCAGCCTGTAAGATTATGAGACCAGAAGAACTAGATGGTGTCCGGCTACAACTGTCAACCACTCAGGGGGGATCTATGTAGGAGATCCTGGATAGAGTGGGAGAACAATTTGGA
>NW_006921791.1:6219423-6220217 GCF_000298275.1 Orycteropus afer afer | reverse complement strand
AAGGACCAGGTTTGCTGGTTTGATAGAGCCTGGTGAAACCCCTGAGACTCTGACCCTTAGCTGCCCTTTAGGTCTGGAATTGAACCCACTTCTATGGCTTCCAGCCAAACAAAAGACAGGCAAATGAGCTGCATATTTATATTAGGTAGATACACTCCTTGAAGAGATCAATCATGGGAGAATAGAAGGGCTGTATATGCACAGGAAGACAGCTCGGGGGGGGGCAGGAGTGCATGGGAGGGAAGGACACAGTTAACTATGGGGAGGAAGTGGGAAGAGAGCTGTTGCATTGTGGGAAATTCCAGTTAATGTCATGAGACAAAGTGTATGTGAGCTGCTGTATGGAAAGTGAATTTGTTCTGTAAACTTTTAGCCAAATCACAATAAATATTTAAAAAAAAAATTATTGAAATCATTTTGTAAAATCAAGGCTGTCATCAGGCTATTTATTTCAATTTTCAGGAGTTGGTAAAATAAGGAAAACTGAGGATATCTTATTATGTGCAAAGCTAAGGAAATCTGTTGTTGTTGTTAGGTGCAGTCAAGTCATTTTCAACTCATAGCAACCCCATGCACAACCAAATGAAACACCGCCCGATCCCGTGCCAGCTCCACAATCCCTGCTGTACTCAAGACCATCATTGCAGCCACCATGTCAATCCATCTCGTTGAAGGCCTCCCCCTCTTTTGTTGACCCTCCACCCTACCAAACATGACATCCTTCTCCAAGGAATGGTCCCCTCTGACAACATGACCAAAATAGGTGAGATGAAGTCTGGCCATTCTAGCTTCCA
>NW_006921791.1:6215133-6216731 GCF_000298275.1 Orycteropus afer afer | reverse complement strand
CCTTCTTCCTAGTCTGTTTCAGTCTGTAAGCTAGGATGATACCTGTGCACCATGTGCATCCCACTGGGTTAGAAACACCAGTGGCTCAGCCTCAAAACTCACATCAACAAGTCACCACGGTAGGATAAAACAACAGACAAGTTTGCCTCCCTGTTGGAAACCTCTCGTACCACACTTACCTGGGTCCCTGTGGCTGACTCCTCCTCAGTCCAGATTCCTAGGCCTTTTAATCCCCTTGCTCCAGCTCTCCCACCTTGCTGCTTTGGGTGTGCCTGAGTTCCTCTCTTCACCTAGATCCCTGTGGCTGACTGCTCCTCTGTCTGAGTTCCTGGCTTTTAATCTTTTTCCTGCTCTCCGTCACTGCTGCTTTGGGTATGCCTGAGTTCCTCTCCTCACCTGGATCCCTGTGGCTGATTGCTTCTCACTCTGGGTTCCTGGCTTTTTTATCCATTTTCTTTTGCTATTCCACCCTGCTGCTTTGGGCATGCCTGATTTCCCTCTCCTCACCTGGATCCCTGTGGCTGACTACTAAGGAAAGCTAAGTTAAGCAAAATACTTGCAAAAGCACAAATATTAAACAGCACTGGCTTACCCCTACGCCCAGGATACACATGAGGATAGTATTCATAATAAAGGTCTGGCTGATCTAGATTTCCAAAGGGTTCAAATTCCATTTCAGCATTCTGGAAAAGGCCCAACTTCACCAGTAGTGCCAGTCTCACAAACCAAAGCTGAAAACACAAAATAGAATGGAAATAAGAGATTATTTTTATATATACTACATTCAGAAATACCTCTTTCCTATCAATTTGGTATCAGAACTTGATTCCGTATATATTTAAACAAAGGCTAAACTAACTTTCTTTCCTTATACATTTGTTTAGTTACATGTTTATGAATATACTCTTCAGCTTAGTAATAATGTAAATGATTTATTTGATTCTAGTTACTTCAACTAATACATATAATTCTCTTTCTAAAGAGGCTGGTGGAAGACTTTCAGTAAGATGGAGGAATAAGCAGATAAGCGACACAGACCCTCTTCAACAAAGAAAAGAAAGATCCACTGACAGAGACAGAGAAAACAATCCTGGAACACTGAGCTTTGAAAGGAACTATAAATAAGTGGATTAGGCACTAAATAATGGAAAAACCTGAATGAAAACAGTGAGTACAGAGATGGTTGGAGCTGTGGACTGTCAGCTACTCTGACGAGACAAATAGCCTGAATATTTCTAAGTGGTGCTGGGACCTGAGAATTGACCTAATGATCAGTCCCATTCACTAAGGCCTGCAGTGACAACTGCTCTGGTGGCCTATGACTAGGAAGGGAAACAGCAAGGAGGGAAGCAATCTGAGCTGTGAACGTTCTGCTGTCCAGAGGGAACAGCCATTTTGATTGTTTACACATGGCAGCCATTTTGGATATTTAAAGTGACTGAGGGCACAGCCATCTTGAATGTTTACAAGCAGCAGCCATTTTGGATATTTAAAGTGACTGAGGGCACAGCCATCTTGAATGTTTACAAGCAGCAGCCATTTTGGATATTTAAAGTGACCAGGGGCACAGCCATCTTCAGTGTTTACAAGCAGTGGCC
>NW_006921791.1:6212262-6214073 GCF_000298275.1 Orycteropus afer afer | reverse complement strand
GAAAAACAAGTTACTTGAAAAGAAAACTATAAATCACAGAGTAACCTCAAAGAAAAATGATAAACCTTCACATCAAAATAAAAAAGAGGACCAGCACAAATATTCAGCAAATACTAAAACAATAGCAATGAAGGAAGTGATAACATGTTCATAAATAAAACGAGCTAAGCAGAGAAAATTATATGGAACAATGAAATTGACACAATGAAAAGCACATGACAAAAATGACAGTAACAAATTCATGTTTGCTGATAATTACATATCTGGCAAGTGGCTTATCTCTAAGATTGATGGAAAACTCCATTGCCTCAACACCAAAGCAATTAACAATCCAATTGAAAAATGGGCAGAAGACATGAATAGACACTTCACGAAGGAGGATATTCAGGTGGTCAGCTAATACATGAAAAGATGCGCACAATCATTGGCCATCAGAGAGATGTAAATCAAAACAACAATGAGATATATCATCTCACCCAGCACTGATGGCAAGGTTCAATGAGACTCAAAATGACAAATGCTGGTGGTGATGTGGAGAGATTGGGACTCTCATACACTGCTTGTGTGACTGTGAAGTGACACAACCACGGTGGAAAGCAATATGGTGATTCCTTAGAAAGTTGGAATTGAAGATAATACCATTTGACCCAGCAATCCCATTACTAGGTATATATCCTAGAGAGGTGAGAGCCAGGACAGGAACAGATACATCACACTCATGTTCAATGCAGCGTTATTTACAACAGCAAAAAGATGGAAACAACCTACGTGGCCAAGCAGAAGAGTGGATGACCAAACTATGGTACATACACATACTGGAATGCTATGCAGTATAAAGAATAATGTAGAGTCTGCAAAATACCACATAATATGGATGAACTAGGAGGGCATTATGCTGAGTGAAATAAGTCAATCACAGAAGGACAAATACAGTATTAGTTTGTTGTTGTGGAGGGTCAAGGAAAGGTTTATATATGGAGGGAAACTTTCTTTGTTGGTTGCTAGGGGTGAAAGGGGAGGGGAGGGAACACTGCAAAAAAAAAAAAATGCATTGAGCCATGTCACTTTAGTTTTGTGTATTGCACTGTACATAAATTATATTTCAATAAGATGCATTAGAAAAAAAATAAAGAGGCTAGTGGAAGGAGAGTGGGGGCATGATAGAGGGAGCAGATAAGGACACAAAAATACATAAAACAGAGAGATTATAACAGGTTGGAGGAATGGAAGGCAAGGAGGATCAGGAATGGATTATGGATAAAGCAATGTTTGAGGAAGGCATTGAAGAATAAAGAGAATTTTCATAGGCAGGGACTGGAAAAGACTAGGATGGAATCTTCCAGGTATAGGAAATGGTATGAACAAAGGTATGGAGAATGGGATGTATGCGACGTGTGAGGATAATAAGTTACCCAAGTGGCCAGGATACAGAGTACATTTAGGAAAATGATGGAAATAAAAATTAGAGAGCTAAAGAATCAGAGACTTTTGGAATTAAAAAGTACCTTAGAAATTACCTAATCCAATCTTCTCACTTTACCAATGTAACAAAAGAGGCCCCAAAAGGTTTGCTGGTCTGATAGAGCCTGGTGGAACCACTGACACTATGGCCTCTAGTTGCCCTTCAGGTCTGGAATTGAACCCACACCTGTGGTTTCCAGCCAAACAAAATACAGGCATGCGAGTTAAACATTTACCTCAAGTAGACACATGCCTTGGAGAGAACAATCATGGGAGAAAGAAGGGCTGCTTATGCACAGGGAGACAGCTCAGGGGGCAGGAGTGTATGGAGGGATGGACACTGGGAAGAG
>NW_006921791.1:6194598-6212107 GCF_000298275.1 Orycteropus afer afer | reverse complement strand
AAAAAAAAAAAAAAAAAAGAGGCCCAAAAGGAAGTGATTGCTCAAGGTCACATCATTAGTAATATCATTAAATGATGGGAATCAAACTGAGCCTAACATCTTTTTCATTATAGCTTGATGTTTATGATCATGTTGTAGAGGGTTTTGTATGTAAGATGAGAAGCTTAAATTGAATTTGGTGGTTCACTGAAGGCTATCAATAGTTCAGGAATAGCAGGAAAGTGAAATGATCAAAACTGCTCTAGGTAAATTACTTTGGTGAACACTTATGGAATGAATGTGAATAAAGAAACTTGAAATAAGTTCACGTGGTAGGTTAAAGCAATATTTCCATGAGGGCCTGAAATTGGGAGTAGTAAAAGATTTCAGAGATATGGAAGAATAACGACTTATGACTTAGCAAACCAATGGATAGAAAGGTGAGGAAGAAGGAAGCACTCCTAAAGTTAGCAGTGCCTTTTCTTATCTTCATTGTCAATTCTTGGTGGGAAGAGAGAGTAAAGAAAAAGGAGATTGACTGAAATAAGTAAATTCCTCTGAACACAATGAAGCAAATCACCATTTCCTCCAAAACAGTGAAGAGCTTTTGAGAGGACTAACTTTGGGGAGACCTGATGATTTACTTATTTCAGGTAATCATTTAGACTTTTTCGGCTGTTCTTCTCAGAAGAGTTTCCTTTCTTCCATAACTCTCTTTTGTGCACTTTTTTTTCTTCTTGAAATTGAAGAGCAAGTGATTCTATTACATCCAGGGCTTTGAACTGGTTCATTCTGGTTTGAATCCCTGATGAGAATTTGCCTTTCCATCCAAGAGTTACTGAATCAGAATCTACATTTTAACAAGATCTCTAAGAATCTCCTGGAATCTTACAAAAATGTAGTTTCTGTTTCAGTGTGTTTAGGGAGGGAATGCAAATTCTTAGCCAGGGATTGAAGTGGATTCAACTGGTTCAAAGCCCTGATACACCAAGGACAGCAAACACAAGGTATAAGTACCATTACTCCCCTGTGGCAGACATAATTAACTGATCATGTCACTCTTTTTTGCTAGGCAATGACACATCTCAGAATTCTTCACTATCTAGCAGCAATTGTCAACCTACCTGCCAACCATAACCCATGTTTGATCTTTACTAAGTACACCAAATAATGAGCACTCTGTGAATGAAGCTTTAGGGTGTACAGCATTTACTGTATGTGAGAATTCTGATTCGTATCAGTATAATATGTATAGCATAATTAGGAAAGTATGAACTAGAGCAATGTCATACTGAGATTAAATTCAGGATACGAAAATCCACTTTTTGTTCTAAAATTATTCTTTCAGGCATGAAAGGCCACATTCCCTTCCATCTCCCAAAACTATAACAATCCAAATAAAAAGATAGTGATCAGAAGGTGTTCTACCTGCAATGAATCAGTTGTATGACTGGTAGGCAGCCCACTCTTGCCATAGCCTTGACCATGGGCAGTGAGAAGGCGTCCACATAGGTCAACTGCTGCCCTCCAATTTTTGCTGTTCTGTAAGACACAATGAAATAAGTAACAACAACAACAAAAAATCCCCACTAAAATACATAGTTGTGTGCTTTGCTGGAAGTAGCTCCATGTAGCCATTAGTAATAATGACAAGGTCAGTCAGCGGGCTGATACAAAGAAGAATGTCATTTGTCAATGTTGCATGTGTAATTAGGCAATAAGAAGAGCCAAGCATGAGATACAGTTCAAGATGAAGAAATCATAAAAACATTAACATTTAACAACTGATAGCATATAAGGAAGAGACTTACTGGAAAGTTCCCCACCTTCCTGGGAAATGTGTATGATGGTTTTCTATCTTGTGATTTCTGTCTATTTAAAATCAATAATTTAATTTTATACTATGTGTTGGACATACTTATTTGTACAGATATGAATGTGACTATAAAATAATCAATTTTATATGGTTAACAATTCTATTTTATCAGTGTGAAAAAATCAATGAACTATTGTTAATACAACATGTTATAGGTCACTCATTCAACACACAGCATGCTTTCAGATGATTTCATCTTATAACTCGAACTATGGAAAGGCTAGCTTATATTGACATAGTGGCTCATTAATTTGGAGTCACTTCTGTTTACTTTTGTCTTTATACAATAAAATGATAAATAGTTATTAATAGCAATAAATAATTTACTATGAAGCAAATGAGTGGGAAAATATAATCAGAGAATGTTTTAAACTCTTTCAAGAAGCTGAAAGTGGATGTCCAATATATGTTTTCTCAGAATTAATAGCACTCTTTTCAAAGACTTTAGCTGTACCTATTTATATAGTCAGTCAACAAACATGTTTTAAGTATTTCCTGCATGATAGAAACTGTGTAAGGCTTTTTGGGTATAGTGGTGAATGAAAGTTACACTCATGCACTCACTAAACTTATGATCTAGCAAAGAGGACAGATATTAAATATTTTTTTCAAAAATTAATTAAATGACTTTGTGTGCATGCAAAGTGCTTCTTGAATAAGTATAGGGTATTGTGATAGTATACTAACTAACTTAATCCCAGGTGGGAGTGGTGATTAAGGGAAGCTGCCTTAACGTAATGATGACCTGGATGATGATGGGAAATAAGCCAGGTCATGAAAGGCGAAGAGAACTGCATGAATGAATGCTTGGTGGTACCTCAAGGAACAGAGTGTGTCTGAGCAACTAAAATCAATGCAGTATGGCTGGAGCCTAGGCAGTAAGAGGAAGAGGGGTGACAGGTGAGAATGAAAAGGCAGGAAGGGCCTCCAGAGCCATGGGAGAGATTTTGGACTCATCTTAAGGGTAATGGAAAACCATCGAAGGGTTTTACGCAAGAGAGTGATATGATCACATTTTAAACATATGAACTAGCATATGATACATATCTATTTTATATACTAACTTACACACTGGTCTTTATTGGGAACTTTCTACACACCAGACAGAATCCTAAGCTGTGGGGATACAGAAAATATGGGTCCTGTTATCGAAGAGCTTACAAGTGAAGAATTATTTTTAACTTTTCCCTAAAGTCATCCTGAAGTCCATTTATTTGGGATTCCTCTGAACACAAGCTAATTTATGTACTATAACTTTGGAAGAAACACCTGCAGGCAAATGCAGTCACAAGACCCAAGTTTTTTGGTGGTAAGAGCTATAACTTGAGCATGCCTTGTGTCGGCTCAGTGTTATTGCAACTTTACAAAGCTGAGGAAATCTCACCTGGATGATGTGAAGATTAAATAACAACATATATAAAAGCAGTTAGCATGTTGCCCACTATGAAGCAGATATTAAAAAATAATAATGTAGGTAAAGATTTCCAAAATTGTTCTTACATAAATTTAGCCTGTTATTTTATATTCCTTTTTATAATGCTGTCATCAAGGAGTAACGCCACCTCCTCATGGAATTACCCTTCTTCTCTGACCTCTTCTTTCTACCTTTTGTGTATGTGTATGGGTATCTGCACACTAGTGAAGCTATATCATATAAGGAAAGAATATTAGCACTGAACAATGTGCATTTAAGGATCTTCCTTGTACTCCTGTGGCTTGATAGCTCATTTCTTTTTATCACTGAATAATCCTCCGTTGTATGAATGTTCCACAGTTTAGTCATTCACTTTTTAAAGGGTGTCTTGGATGCGTAAGTTCACTGTGAGTTGGAAGTGACTTGACATCATGTAACTACAACAGGAGTGTAGTGGTATCTCATTTTGGGATTGATTTTTAAATATTTTATCTCATACGTTTTTCCTTAAAATTATACTTGCTAAAGCCTGACTGGTTGGGCAATCCTACTTCCGTAGTGACACTGCCTTGGAAACCCAAGGAGGGGTCACTATGAGTCGGGTTTGACTCGATGGCACATAACAACAACAACAAAAGCCTGACTGTGAGTGCAAGCTTACATTACACCAGCAAATAAGCAGCAAACATTAACAAAACAATTAAAATACGATTTCTTCAGTTATATCTTGCAGTTTTTTTTTTTTTTTTTTTTTTTTTTGCTGAGTGTCTTTGGTTTTTTATATATAGGATCATGTCATTCACAAATAGAGATAGGTTTATTTGCAAGTTTTTTTTTTTTTTTTCTGTGTATTTGTGTCTGTTGAGGAGACTGTCATACATATAATGTAGCCAGGCAGGATTTCTGCTATTAAAGCTGTTCCTAGATCACATGATGGACTATATGTATTGATAGTCTGATATTTTTCATGAACTGGTTCTCAGCAACTAGACAAGCCCGAGAATCAACGGTTCCAGTGAAGAGAAATAGGTGCCACTCTCTCACAAGGTGTCCAAATTACAACAAAATCAATTTCAAGTAAAACAGGATTTCCATGTCCTGGTTGATAGCTTAGATATACGTTGAGACTAGTTAAGACAATTTATTAAAACTATCTTCAAATGCTTTCTCTAGTCTAAATGCAATGCAAAATTCACTTTATGTAACACAAATGGCTATGTATAATCTCTTTGAATTGCAAATGTAAAAAAGTTAGTGAGAAAGATATTCTGTCAATTTTAAACAAGTTCTAAGAAGCTCTGGTGATGAAGCGGTTAAGGTATTTGGCTACTAACCAAAAGGTTGGTGGTTTGAACCCACCAGCCACCCTGTGGAAGAAAGATGAGGTAGTCTGCCTACATTAAGATTTATAGCCTTGGAAGCCCAGTGGGGTCGCTATGAATTGGAACTGACTCAATGGTAGTGATTTTTGATATATGTATCTAACCAGATACTGTATCAAGGGGCAATTACTGCTCTCTTCCCCAATTTGCTGTTAAATATTTAAGGTTTTCCTCCTATGGCATTTGATCTAAACAGAGAGGTCAGGGAAGTCTTCCTTAAGAAAATGACTCTTAAACTGAAATTGGAAGGATGAGTAAAGTTAACAAAATGAATAGGGGAAGGAGAATTTCTAGAAGAGGAAAGAGCATGTGCAAAGCCTTGGTATGAAAGGGAGTATAGAGAGTATAAGGAGCATGAAACAAAGACTAACCTCCCCCCCAAAATACACACACAAAAAAAACAAAACGAACTCACTGCCATTGAGTCAATTTTGACTCATAGTGACCCCCTTTGGGTTTCTGAGGTGGTAAATCTTTATGGAAGTAGCTTGCCCAGTCTTCTTTCCATGGAGTGGCTGGTGGGTTTGAACTGCCAGTCTTCTGGTTAGCAATCAAGTGCCTTAGACACTACACCACCAGAGCTCCATAAACAAAGACTTGTTGTTATGTACCGTTGAGTCGGATCCGACTCATAGTGACCCCTCCTTGGGTTTCCGAGGCAGTATCACTACGGAAGTAGACTGCCCCATCTTCCTTCCGAGGAGTGGCTGGTGGGTGTGAACCGCCAGCCTTCTGGTTAGCAGTCAAGTGCCTTAGGAACTAAGCTACCAGAGCTCTAGTGTAGCTAAAATGGACCCTGTGAAAATTAAGGTCACATGAGGCTGGTGAAGCTGGTAAAAGATGGACCATAAAGGTCTTTGTAAATGTTCTAAAAGGAACAGGAAACAGAGTGACATGCTCATGATTACATTTTGAAAGTATCACTGTACTTACAATAATGAAGAATGAATTTAGGAGGGGCACAGCATAGATTTAAGTAAACCAGCTAAAAGTATATTCAATTAGTTTAGGCTGGGGGATGGCAACCTGTGAATGGCCTATGGGCCATATCTGGTCCACTGTCTGTTTTCCTACATGAACTTTTAATGGAAAACAGCTTTACTCATTTATTTACATACTGTCTATGGCTGCTTTTTGTACTGCAACAGTGCTGAGTAGTTATGGCAGATTTTGACAGAGAGTATACAGCTTGTAAAGCCTAAATATTCACTATCTAATCCTTCACTGAAAAAGACTGCCAACACTTGGTCTAGGCCACTGCTAATTTAAAGGTGTCCGTGGACTAATGACAGTCCTCAAATGGTCTGTTACCAGTTCATGATGACAAAAGTATAGAAACTGAGATACTTGTATAGACATCTGGCAGAATATTTTATGTCTATTGAATCTAAGAAGACTTGTATTTGGTATATTTGTTTCATTTTTCTCATAATTAATTATTAATTTGTGTTGAATTTTATAAATGTTTCAGTCTGCTAAAGAATGCAAAAGGAAAAACAACCTACGATATGCACATGACACAACCTTGCTTGTTCAAAGTGAAGTAAGACTTAAAACACTTAATAATAAAGACCATAGAAGACAGCCTCCAGTATAGACTACACATCAACACAAAGAAAACAAAAATCCTCACAACTGGACCTCTAGGCAACATCATGATAAATAGAAAAGACTGAAGTCAAGGATTTCATTTTACTTGGATCCACAATCCCCATGGCAGAAGCAGTCAATAAAAGAGATGATGTATTGCATTGGGCAAATCTTCTGTGAAAGATCTCTTCAATGCATTAAAGAGCAAAGATGTCATTTTGAAGACTAAGGTGCACCTGACCCAAGCCATGGTATTTCAGTAGCCTCATATACATGTGAGTGCTGGACAAGGAATAAGAAGACTGCAGAAAAATTGATGCATGTGAACTGTGGTGCTGGTAAAGAATACTGAATATATTATGGATTGCTAGAAGAAAGAACAAATCTGTCTTGGAGGAAGTACAGCTGGAATGCTCCTCAGAAGTGAGGATAGTGAGACCTTGCCTCTTGTACTTTGGATATATTATCAGGAAAGGCCAGTCCCTGGAGAAGACAGGCTTGGCAATGCAGATAACAAAAAAAGGAAGACCTTCATAAGATGGATTGACACAGTGGCTGCAACAATGGGCTCAAATATAACAATTGTGAGGATTGTACAGGGCTGGGCAGTGTTTTGTTCTGTTGTACATAAAGTTGCTATGTGTTAAAACTAACTTGACAGCACCTAACAAAAACAGAAACAGACATTTGACTCAATGATGTTAGATAGGAACTGTATCTGCCTGTTCCTACTTATGTACAAATTAGACTTAAAGACAAACTTAGCAATGGAACTTGTTTGCAATCCAAGGACTACCTGTATACGGATGGTGGTGCCATTCCCTGAGAAAGGCAATAATGGAAAAGGGACAGATTTCAGGAAGTTTGATTCTAGACAATGTTGAATTTGAGGGACTTTTAAGACATTCAAGAGAAGAAAAATAAAGCCCTGGATAAATAGGTCTGATGTTTAGAAGGCCTGAGATATAAATTTGGGAACGTGGTGCAGTGAATGACTTAATACAGCCCTTCTAGCTACAGTCGACCATTTTATGATTTATTGTAAATCCTAGCCTCTATGCCTGTGCCCCATTTTGGAGTACATTATGTTTTATGTTAATAAGACAGGATTAGGGTGGAATGTATCTCAAGTCACTGCTTTACTAGAGGATATGACTCAAGTCATCCCCCTTAGTATCCTTGAGGTTATAGTCTGCATCCAATATATATGAATTCTTTGGCAAAGTTCTCTCTTGCTCTAGATTCCATTTTGTCAAGGCCATGGCTTTTTGCTTGATTTATTAACTAGCCTATGTTGGTCATATGGGCCACCAGTTTTCAAGTCTGCCCTAGCCTGTTATTCAGTGTTTGATATCAACACAATATCATCAATATAATGTATCACTACACTTGAGATCCACACAAGTCCAAAACTCTTCTAACCAAATTATGACAGTAAGCCAGTGAATTCATTCAGGTGATCATGTGGCAACACACTGAAAGTAAATTGGGATCCTTCCTGTGGGAAAGGAAACTGCGGCTGACTCTTTTCTAATATGGGGCTTAACTATAGCAAGGATTGTCAAGATGGCTCACAACTGGGCAGTGTTTTGTTCTGTCGTACACAGGATCACTGTGAGTCAGAGCTAACAAGATGGAAAAATTTTGGGGAACAACTCAGGCAGAAGCCACTTGACATTCTTCAGACAACCAAGAATAAATTGCTGTCACTACCTACCCCTATGACTAAGCAGGAGGCCCAATGTTTGGTTGGCATATTTGGATTTTGGAAAACATATTATACATCTGGGAATACTGCTGGCTCCCATCCATAAAACTACTTGGAAGAAAACTGTGTTTACATGGAGGCCTAAGTAACACCAAGCTGTGTCTGAATTATAGAAAGCAGGTTTACTCTCCTTGCCTTTATGTCCTGATGATCTACATGTGGACATGATTTTGGAGATGCCTGCCATATGTGCTTATGCAGACTGGAGCTTATGGCAGAAACCTGAGAATGCTGCCTCACTGAGACCATTGGGATTCTGGACCAAGAAATTTCCATATGCTGCAGCATGATATATGCCATTTGAAAGGCAATTACTCACTTGCTATTGGACATTAATTGAGACTGTCTTAATAACAAAAGGACATAAAATCATCACAAGACCTGAAATACCCATAATGTCTTGGGTGATGTCAGAGAAAACCTCTAATAAGGAAGGCCATGCCCAATTTTGTTCCATAATAAAATGAAAATGTTTCATACAACAAGCTACTAGGGGAATGCAGGGAGGCACCCACCATATCCACAAGCAGGTAGTCTGTTTTCCCATGGGTCCTGCCATTTGTAGCTCCCTGGTGACAAGGGCATTGTTGATCCAATATAATCAATTCACCATGCATATGCTGGGCCTTCCCCTCAGAGAATCTGCCCCTTAGCCATCTGTAACCTCTCTCTTTCTTATTGGCCAACAGAGCAGTCCTTATTAGCATTTTGTGCCTCAGAGGATACAAAGGGATATTTCTCAATTCACACCATTTATGTACTGCTTCAGTCTCCCCATGTGTGCTCATTTCATGTACCCATTTGGTACCAGTGTGGTAAATTGTTTGATTTCACAGCTGCTGCTTCAATGGCTGCTGATTGTTGATCCAAGTAAAATGAAATTCCTGACAACTTCAATCTCTTCTTCATTTATCATGATGTTGTTATTGGTCTAGTAGTGTGCAAGTCTGTTTTCTTCATGTTGAGATGTATCCATACTGAAGACTGTATGATTTTCATCAGTAAGTGTGGTGGTTAAGTTTGTGTGTCAACTTGGCTGTTGGCCTGGTTGTGTGGCTGGGCAGCTGAATGTAGTTATTCCCTATGGTGAGATTGGTAATTAACTTCATGGTGGAATCTATTGGAGCAGCTGAGTAGCTGCTTTGAGTATGTGGTCTGGTTCCTGTATATAAGAAACAGCTTTGGGAATGGTCTCCAGCTTATGGCATGCTTCAACCCTGCATGTAGTTGAGTCATTGTTCAGCAGCCTGCCATGCTCTGCTGATCTGGGAACTTTTAATGGACTTAAATTAATGGCCTGCTGTGTGGTTTGGTAATATCCAGATTGTGCCTTATTACTTGTCAACCTTGGGCTTGTTAGCCTCAGCAGCCAGCAGCTGAGTAAAGAGAAGCCCCCAGCTTCAGTGGGCCAGGAGCAGGAGGCAGAGCTGAAACCCAACATTGAGGGGCTTTCACCCAGCCCCTAAAGTCTGGCACTTTGAACTCGGACTTAAAGCCTCCAAAGTATAAGACAATAAACTCCTGTTTCTTCAAGCCCTCCCATTTGTGGTATATTCAAGTCATCTTCACTTTCCAAGGCTGTGTCATCTGCATATTGAATAATGAGCCTTCTAATCTTGATGCCACATTCTTCTTCATAGTGTCCAGATTTTCAGATTATTTGCTCTGTATATGGTTTGAATATGTATGGTGAAAGGAAACAGCCCTGAAGTACACCTTTCCTGATTTTAAACCACACACAATTCCCTTCTTTTGTCTGAGTGACTGCCTCTTGGTCTATGTACAGGTTTTCATGAGCACAATTATATGTTTTGGAATTCCCATTCTTCCCAATGTTATTCACAATTTGTTATGATTCACACTGTCAAATGTCTTGGCATAGTCCATAAAACACAGGTAAACATTTTTCTGGTACTCTTTGCTTTCAGCCAAGGTCCATCTGACATCAGCAATGATATCCCTCATTTTAAGTCCTCTTCTGAATCCAGCTTGAATTTCTGGCAGTTCCCTGTTGATGTACTGCTGCAACAGTTTTTGAATTATTGTCAGCAAAATTTTACTTGTATGTGATATTAATGATACTGTTCAATAAATTCCACATTCTGTAGGATCACCTTTAGAATGGGCATAAAAATAGATCTTTTCCAGTCCACTGACCAAGTAGCTGGCTTCCAAATTTCTTGGCATAAATGAGTGAGCACTTCCAGCATAGCATTTGTTTGCTGAGACATCTCAATGGGTATGAAGTCAATTCCTGGAGCCTTATTTTCTGCTAATTCCTTCCATGTAGCTTGGACTTCTTCCTTTAATACCATTGGTAATTGATCATATGCCACCTTCTGAAATGGCTGAACATTAGCCAATTATTTTTGGTATAGTGACTCTTTATTCCTTCCATTTTCTTTTGATTCTTCATGCATTGTTGAAATTTTGCCCAGAGAATCCATCAATATTGCAACTCGAGGCTTGAATTTTTTCTTCAGTTCTTTCAGCTTGAGAAATGCTGAGTGTGTTTTTCCCTTTTGGTTTTCTAACTCCAAGTCTTTGAACATTTCGTTATAATACTTTACTTTGCCTTCTTGAGCCAACCACCTTTTGAAATTTTCTGTTCAGATCTTTTACTTCATCATTTCTTCCATTTGCTTTAGCTACTCTCCATTCAAAAGCAAGGTTCAGCGTCCCTTCTGATATTCATTTTGGTATTTTCTTTCTTTCCTATCTTTCTAATGACCTTTTGCTTTCTTCATGTATGATGCCCTGGATGTCACCCCAACACCTTATCTGGTCCTCGGTCACTGATGCTTAATGTATCAAACTATTCTTCAGATTATCTCTAAATCCAGGTGAGATAGACTCAAGGTCATATTTTGGCTCTTACGGATTTTTCTTCAGCTTCAACTTAACCTTTCATAAGAGAAATTGGTGGTCTGTTCCACAGTCAGCCGCTGGCCTTATTCGGACTGATGACAATGAGTTTTTCCATTGTCTGTTTTCACAGGTGTAGTCAATTTGATTCCTGTGCATTCCATCTGGCAAAGTCCACATGTATAGTTGCCATTTATGTTGTTGAAAAAAAGGTATTTTCAGTGACTAAGTCATTGGTCATGCAAAATTCTATCATGTGATCGCTGGTGTTATTTCTATCACCAAAGCTGTATTTTCTAATTACTGATGCTGCTTCTTTGTTTTCAACTTTCTCATTTCAATCATCAATAATTATGAATGCATCTTGTTTGAATGTTTGGTCAATTTCATACTGCAGAAATTGATACAAATCTTCAATTTCTTCATCTTTGGCTTTAGCGGTTGGTGCACAAATCTGAATAATAGTTTTATGGGGTCTTCTTTGTAGGTGCATGGATATTATCCTATCACTGACAGCACTGTACTTCAGGATCTTGAAATCTTTTTTATGATGAATGTGACACCATTCCTCTTCAATTTGTCATTTCTAGCATAGCAACAATGTGACTGTCTGATTCAAAATGGCCAATACCAGTCTATTTCAGCTCACTAATGCCTAAGATATTGAAATTCATGCATTCCATTTCATTTTTGATAACTTCCAATTTTCCTAGATACATACTTTTGTATATTCTATGTTCTAGTTCTTAATGGATGTTCGTAGCTCTTTCTTCTCATTTTGAATTGTGCCACATCAGCAAAGGAAGGTCCCAAAAGCTTTACTCCATCCGTGTTATTAAGGGCACCCCTCTTTGAGGAGGTTGTTCTTCCCTAGTCATAACTTTGACTGGCTTCCAACTAGAGGGGTTCAGTTTCCAGCACTATATCAGACAATGTTTCAGTGCTTTTTATCAGATTTTCAGTGGCTAATTTTTTCAGAAGTGGACTACCTCTTCCTTTAGTCTATAAGGCTCACTGAAACCTGTCCACCCTGGATGAACCTGCTAGTATTTTAAATACCTGTGGCATAGCTTCTAGCATCACAGCAACACACAAGCCACCACAGTATGACAAAGTGACAGACAAATGGTGGGAGGTTGTGATAAACAACTAAAAATGTCTATAAGGTTCGTTGAGATGAAAGTAAGTAGTGGCTTTACTGAGAGAAGGTTAAGTGTAGAGATGGAAGTGGAAGTCAGACTGTAATAAAATACATGGAAAATGAAGCAGTGAGGTAAGTAAATCTCAGAAGTTTTGGCTATCAAGAGGAGGCCACAGATAAGGCAGTAGTGGAGGTTGAGAGACTAAGTTTTTGCTTGTTTCTTGTTTAAAATTTTATTTATTTTGTTGTTGAGAATATATACACAACAGAACAGACATAAATTCAACAGTTTTCACATGTATAATTCAGTGATATTGATTACATTCTTCGAGTTGTGAAGGTGCTTCTGTTTGATGGCTCTAACGTTAGGAAGAAGGTCATTCATCTTTAAGAATGAGAATTAAATGTAGGGTTTGATGTGTGAAAGCAGTTGAAATAGTTTTAAAAGTATTAGGAGATGCCTGGGAAACCTAATAGGATAACCAAGGAATGTTGAAGGCCCATTTGAAGTTGATGAGAATACATTTATGTATGCTTAGTTGTGGTACTTCCTCCAGCATGACTCAGCTGCCGAGGTATAGGCACAGAGGATGTAGTAGACTTGATTCATTAAGCACTGGGGCTTCCTGAGATATATGCAATGAAAAAAATGAAGGAGCAGTGATGTTTGAGGTTTTGATTAGAGGATTTTTGAAATGTGGACCACAGAAAACAAGTTGGGTAAGAAAGAAGTGAAGAAATGAAGTAGTGATATACAGAAGGACTAATAGGCTAGAATTTCTATTAATATAGAAGAATAACATTTGTGGTAGTAGTTAAACATGCTAGCTGGGAAGAAAGAATGTTGTAATAAGAGAGTGGTATGCATTAATGATTTTGGAGCTGGAGTGGCATGGGTGATCAGAAGGCCTAAGTGTGACCATGGGAGACAGTGACTTACAAAATTGAAGAAGACAGTTCTTGTGTGGATGAAAGAATTAAGATTCATCCATTTATTCATTATCTTCTTTACTCTCTTCTCTGGGGGAATTATTTTAATATATGTTACTCATAGGGACACACAAAAATGGTCATAATAACTCAATTCATTGCCATTGGAGTCCATTCCAACTTAAGGCAACCCCTTGTGTTACAGAGTAGAACTGCTCTATAGGGCTTTCTTGGCTGTAATCTTTTTGGAATCAGATTACCAGGCTTTTTTCCTGTGGTGGTCCTGGATGGGTTTGAATCTTCAGGTTCATAGTCAAAAGGAAATGGTTTGCATCACCCAGGGACCTTAATGGCAATACTACTACTTACTTTTTAATGCTGATATGATGAAACATACACAAACACCATGTTCTTGGAGATTTCAGAGAATGAAGAAGGTGATGAGTAAATGCTGGGTGATTATGAATTCTCTTGTCTATTTCATTCAGCAAATATTTATTAATTGTCTATTATGTGACAAGTACTGTGGTAGGCTCTGGGGATATAATGGTAAACAACAAGATCATGGTAAGCACGGAAAGCCTCTGATGTCAAGTTCCAAGATTAGACTTTACTTACTAACCATAAGGGATGAATAGATATTTGTAAGCAGAGAAAACCAAAAAGAAACCAAACTCACAGCTGCCAAGTTGGTTCTGACTCATAGCAACCCCTCCTTGGGTTTCCGAGGCGGTATCACTACAGAAGTAGATAGCCCAACCTGCCTTCTTGGAAGTGGCTGGTGGGTTTGAACCACAAACCTTCTAGTTAACAGTCACATGCCTTAGGCACTATGCCACCAGAGCTCCCCAAAGCAGAGAAATAAGTTTAGAAATAAAAATTTTGAAAAACTGATCTAGTGGGAGTATAGAAGCTGTTGTTGTTGTTGTTATGTGCCGTCGAGTTGGCCCCAACTCATAGCGACCCCTCCTTGGGTTTCCGAGGCAGTATCACTACGGAAGTAGGATTGCCCAACCTTCCTTCCGAGGAGTGGCTGGTGGGTTTGAACCGCCAGCCTTCTGGTTAGCAGTCAAGTGCTTTAGCCACTATGCTACCAGAGCTCCTATAGAAGCTGTAGTGAATGGGAAAATCTGCAGGAAAGTAAAAAGCTAGAGGCTATTTCAATAGTCTAGATATGAAGTGATACGAGCCTTAACCAGGCTGGCAGTGGTGGGTATATATATATATATGACCAATGAAGGAAGGAAAGATAAAGACAGACTAAAAACAAACTCAACAGGATTCGGTTACTAGTCAAGAGATGAAAGAGATGAAGAAATTAAAAAAAAAAATAATAAGAAATTTTGAAGTATGGATGACTGGCAAATCAGTTACTACTGATATAAGGTAAGTTGGATACAGTAATGCCAGCAGAAAGTTCAGTTAGGTTTTATAAAACCATGGAAAATAGTGGAATATTCAAATAGAAGTATCTAGTAAACATGTGCAGTGAAAGATGGAAGGTCAGGAGAGAAGACAACATGGAGAAGTGGATTTGGAAGTAGAATACATATGTTGTTGTCATCAGGTGTCATTGACTCATCTCTGACTCACAATGACTCTATGCACAGCAGAATGAGTACATATGGAAAACATATAGGGTAGAGCTAACCCAATGAGAGCCAGACTCTCCTAAGGAGAGAAAGGACCCAAAGTGAGCATAAACCTTGAGTTACGCCCATTGAGAAAAGAGGAAACAGTGAAAGGAGAGGGAAGGAATGTTGATATGTTCTAAAGAAAAGAAAAGTAGGCCTCTATCATGTGTGTACAACTCAAATTGCAAGGATAGGATTACTAACAATATGAAATAAAAGAGAATGCATGATAGCTGACAAATACCTGAATGTCAAGTTACTGGCTACTTTGGAGAAAAGGAATTTGTGAGAATTAGGATGTGAGTGGATGGTAAGACAAGGTAAGTATAGGTAATTTATTCAATAAGCTTGACTGCTAAAGCTGTCTTAGCTCTTTCTCAACAATCAGTTACAGAACACCTATTAGAAAGTATGCCATATGCTAGATGACAAGAATACAAAGACAAATTTGGTATGAGAGACAGAGACAGAAATGAATAATTATAAAAAAAACTAAAAAAACTCATGGCGTCGAGTAGGTCCCGACTCACAGTGACCCCTCCTTGGGTTTCCAAGGCAGTAAGTATCTCTACGGGAGAAGATTGCCCAATCTTCCTTCCGAGGAGTAGCTGGTGGGTTTGAATTGCCAGCCTTCTGGTTAGCAGTCAAATGCCTTAGGTACTACACAACTAGAGCTCCATATGCTAGGTCACAGGAATACAAAGACAAATTTGGTATGAGAGACAGAGATATAAATGAATAATTATGTAAGAATATTAGGACAGATTCACACACACAACTAGATACTTAGCAACTGTGGGAGAAACTAACTCAGACTGGTGAAGCAGAAGTGGGGAGTCTTGCAAAATGAGTAAAATTTCAGCTAGACAAGGAAGGGAGAAAGGCATCCCAAAAAGGATTCAAAACAGGCAAACAAATGAAAAGGCAAAGAAATAAAAGCAAAAAGCCCTGTGAAGACACACTGTTAGTCGTTTAAGTTTGTAGAATAAGGAAAAGAAATGTTAAGTGAGCAGAGTGCTTTCAAGGAGTTGAAAGATGGATGTGACTGGAGTCTGGAGAGGATGTGGAGAAGTGGCAGGGGTGAGGCTAGAATGGTAGGCAGGGTTCAGGGTTTCAGGCAGGAGGAAGGGATGAAAGGATCACTGTGATAATGTGTAAAAGAAAGAATTCTAAGGAATAAAATTTAAAAGTGGAGTGACTGTTGCCAGATCATACTGACATGTTTATTTGGATTAAAAATGAAGTGAGACTTCTCCTAAGATAAAATATGCCTGATTGACTGATTGGTTTTGCAATTAGTACTGACTGCCAAGTAGGTCACATGGCAGGCATCTCCCCAAAATTGAATGAGCTTAATTTGTAGTCCTAGGTTTTGATGAAAATATATTTAAAGCACATATGCAACATACAATATGTTAGAAATTAATTACATCCTTTGCAATTATTTAAATTTATAATGAAACATTATAGATGATTTAAAAATGCGTGAGGTGAGGCTACGTGCACAAATAAGTTTGAAGACCTCTGAACTAGAAGACTAGTGAAACAGGCATTAAGTAACAAGTGACTGATTTAGCACTGGAGTGAAGGAGGTACATTAGAAGAGGCAGAACATTTATATAAAATATTTATTGTTGGTGTTAGGTGCTATCAAATTGATTTTGACTCATAGCAACCCTACGTACAATAGAACAAAACACTACCTGATCCTACACTATCCTCGCAAATTTTCAGTATTTCCAGATTTCTGATTAGGGTAAATTAGGGTGCTATCATTAGCTAATAAAGGGAATATAGGAGAAGCAGCAGGTTAGGGTGATGAGAATAGAGAAAATATAATATGTATTGATACTTTTACATACATTACTGTCATACATGATGTTTTAAATAATGTTACCTAACACCTATGCTTTCCAGCAGTGTATCAGACAGTGTTTCACTGTTATTCATAAGGTTTTCACTGGCCAATTCTTTGAGAAGTAGATGGCCCTTTCCGTCTTCCGAATCTTAGTCTGGAAGCTCCACTGAAACCTGCCCAGCATGGGTGATCCTGCTGGTATTTGAAATACCTGTGGCATAGCCTCCAGCCTCACAGCAACACACAAACCACAACACGACAAACCGACAGATGAGTGGTGCAACTCTACTGCTAAAGACCTCCTTAAAGTGCTGAAGAGCAAAGATGTCTCTGAACACTAAAGTGAGCCTGACCTAAGCCATGGTATTTTTAATATGCATGTGAAAGCTGGACAATGAATAAAGAAGACCAAAGAAGAGTTGATACTTTTGAGTTGCAGTGTTGGCGAAGAATACTGAAAGTACCATGGACTGCCAGAAGAACTAACAGATCTGTCCTGGAAGAAGTATAGCTGAGTGCTCCTTGGAAGCAAGAACGGCCAGACTTTATCTCACCTTGTTTGGTCATGTTGTCAGAAAGGACCACTCCCTGGAGAAGGATATCATGCTTGGTAAAGTGCAGGATCAACAAAAAAGGGGAAGGCCTTAAATGAGATGGACTGACACAGTGGCTGCAATGATGGGCTCAGGTATAGCCAGGATTGTGAGGCTGGTGCAGGACCAGGCAATGTTTAGTTCTGTTGTACACAGGGTCACTATGAGTTGGAGCTGACTTGATAGCATTTAACAACAACACTTATGCTGTCCGAATCTACCAGCTGCTCTGTGAAACAAAGATGAAGCAATGCACTTCTGTAAAGATTTACAGCCCTGGAAACCCTATGGGGCAGTTCTATTCTGTTCTGTTTGCTATGAGTCAGAACTGACTCAATGCCAGTTTTTTTTTTTTTTTTCCCAGTAACACCTATACATACCACCTGAATCCTTCTCCACATGGTAGAAACTAGAAAATAGTAAAGTATGAAGAAAAAAAAGAAAGCCAATTGTGAACTATGATATATATATTAAAAAAA
>NW_006921791.1:6188864-6193908 GCF_000298275.1 Orycteropus afer afer | reverse complement strand
CCCAACCTTCCTTCCGAGGAGTGGCTGGTGGGTTTGAACCGCCAGCCGTCTGGTTAGCAGGCAAGTGTCTTAGCCACTATGCTACCAGAGCTTTTCAAAATATAGAAAATTGATCACTAACAGAATACCATTCACCAGGAGCTGTTGATGCTACTGAACTGACCAAATGATATTCTATTAATATGGCATCCAAAGGCTTTTGGATCAAAGGTTTCTAAAAGGATAGTGGGCAACTAAGATAATGTGAGATTACCCCTCTGCCACCACAGTGTCTACCTGTTATAACATTAAAAAATTTGCAAGATCAGGTTCCTGGGTCTAAGGATTTAACTCTAACCATCACAAATGGAATAGTATGAAAAGTAATATAAAATTATAAAATAATTGATAAAAGACAAGGTATATATATATATATATATATACACACACACACAGTAAAACTGCCAACTACTATAAACAACAATTTAGAGAAATTAAGAATAAACACCGCAAATAATTATTATTAAATTCTACCAGTATTCCTGAATTTTCCCTTTGCACTAAAAGTGTTCAACTGTTTCTTTTTGATAGGTCCTTAAAAGCACACATATGTTATTTATTTTTATATAACTATCACAGACAAAAAGGAGCTCTGGTGGTGCAGTGGTTAAAGGCTGCTAATCAAAAGTTTGGCAGTTCAAACTCACCAGCTGCTCCGTGGGAGAAAGATGAAGCAGCTGGCTTCTGTAAAGATTTACAGTCTTGGATACCTGACAGGTCAGTTCTACTCTGTTCTACAGGATTAGTATGTGTCTGAATCGACTACATGGCAGTGGGGTTTGGATTTATCACAGATCATATATGGTACTCTGCACACAGCAGGCACTTAATAAGTGCCTGTTGTTGTTGTTATGTGCCGTCGAGTCACACCCGACTCATAGTGACCCCTCCTTGGGTTTCCGAGGCAGTATCACTACAGAAGTAGATTGCCCAACCTTCCTTCCAAGAAGTGGCTGGTGGGCTTGAACCGTTAGCCTTCTGGTTAGCCCTCAAGTACCTTAGGCACTAAAACCAACTTATTAATGTTGAGTATATTCTGACTCAGAGATTTTATAGAATGGAGTAGAATTGCCTCATAGAATGTCCAAGGCTGTAATCTTTACGGAAGCAGATCACCACATCTTTCTCTCATGGAATATTTGGTGAGTTCAAACCAATGAATTTTTGTTTACAATTGAGTGCTTAATCACTGCACCACCAGGGCTCCTTCAAGTGCATGGTAATGAGTACTAATATATCTTCTATTTCTGTTATTATATATCTCCTCATTTGCGAGCAACTTTTATAGCTCAGTCTCACCTTTTCATGATTTATTTACCAATTTATTTGCCTTTCTTGCATAAAAGGTACCCCTCATTTTCATCAAAGTTGTAAATGTAGTGATCACGTTTAAAACTACAGTATAAGCCTATAGGAAGCACAAAACATATAAACTAGTCACAATAGCTTATTGAAGTATTTAACTCTTCTAACATAACAGAGAGTTGAATTCTTCTACTAAAGCAGTCTTTCAACTAGCCACCTTGAAGAGCTGGAAATGACAGTACAATCTGGTTTTTGATGAAAATATAATTAATCTATTCTTCTCACCATTTCCCCTCATGACCTTCTTCTATTGAAGTCAGGCTGTATTCACACCTTGTCACATTTGTTAATCTTACTAGTCCTTCAGCCAGAAACACTTTCTCCTTCACTTGTCCAAAGATTACCACTCTTCAAAACTTAGCTCAAATCTTGTCAATGATGCCCTTCCAGGTCATGGTGGTATCTTCTTATTCTGTATTCTCCTATTGCTTCCTGCTCAGTACTCTGTGGGGTACTGCCTCCAAAAAGGTGGAATTTGGTTCTTGGGGAGTAAAAAAAATTCTTAGATAGCACAACGATTAATGGCCCTACAAGGATCAACCCTATCCAACAAAATACTACTCTTTAGTATTTAATTTCATGGGGTGAAGGAAATTTAGACGAAAAGGTCTAAAAAGGCTCTGATAAGGAAACAAAGTTTAGAAAATACTGCTCTAGCATATAGACTAGGAGCTCTGGTAGCATAGTGCCTAAGGCACTTGACTGCTAACCAGAAGGCTGGTGGTTCAAACCCACCAGCCACTCCTCAGAAGGAAGGTTGGGCAATCTACTTCCATAGTGATACGGCTTCGGCAACCCAAGGAGGGGTCACTATGAGTCGGATCCAACTTGATGGCACGTAACAACAACAACAACAACAGCAACAACAGCAAAGCATACAGACTGTCTCATCTGTTTTTACATTCTTATTATATATAGGTTGGTATTCTAAGTTAATTTTCATTATGATTATATCCTACCTTCTCCACTAAGTAAGCTCCTTGAGGTGACAAAATAGTCTAGTACATTTGAAAAAAAAAAAAAAATTTCTAGAAGTATTTATTTACTATGGTATCCAACATGTAATATACATTCAAAAGAATTGTGGAATAAACAATCATTTCATAGAACTAAAAAGAGTACAAAAATTAAATATTTAATCACACTAGTAATCAAAGAAATGCAAATTATAAATTACTAGTAAGCTGATCTGCACTAGTCCGAAAAAAGCTAATGCCATTGTTAACCTAAGAAATTTGTAACAAAAGATTTAAAATAAAGATGGAACTCAGGCTAGACAAGGATTTTCTCAAACACACACAGATACATGCTGCTGGTAAATGTAATGTGGTAACACTCCTCAAACTCACTCATTGCTGTCCAGTTGATCCCGACTCACAGTGACCCCTCCTTGGGTTTCAGAGGCGGTATCCCTACGGACATAGATTGCCCAACCTTTCTTCCAAGGAGTGGCTGGTGGGTTTGAACCATCAGCCTTGTGGTTAGCAGTCAAATGCCTTAGGTACTATTCCACCAGACCCCTCCTTGGGTTTCCCAACCTTTCTTCCAAGGAGTGGCTGGTGGGTTTGAACCATCAGCCTTGTGGTTAGCAGTCAAATGCCTTAGGTACTATTCCACCAGAGCTCCCAAAGTGGGAATGATTTTTCTGAAAAAATAACTGAACAATATATATCAAGAGCCTGAAAAATGTCCATACTTTTTGACCTAGTAATTTCACTTCTAGAATATATCATAAAGAAATAATCACATACATAGAAATGATTCCTGTGGAATTCACAGGAATTTATCCAAAAGATAATTATGATAGTCTCAGATTATGTAGCTATTGAAATGTTTTTAAGACTCTTCAATATGGGAATATTAAATAATAAAGAGATACAAAACTATATTTAAGTATAATATCAATATCTTATGTAGAAAAAAAATATACATAAAAAATTATATATATTCATAGATACAGATACAATATATAGTATATATAAATACATATATACACCCATTTATATATTTATAGATGGATACTCCATGGTATTTTCAGTTGCCTCATATGCATGTGAAAACTGGACAATGAATAAGGAAGAATGAAGAAGAGTTGATGCCTCTGAATTATGATGTTGGTGAAGAATACAGAAAATACCATGGACTGCCAGAAGAATGAATAAATCTGTCCTGGTAGAAGTGCAGCCATAATGCTCCTTGAAGGGAGAAGGGCCAGACTTTGTATCACCTACTTTGGTCATGTTGTCAGAATGGCCCAATCCCTGGAGAAGAATATCAAGCTTGGTAAAATAGTGGGTCAGCAAAAAAGGGGAAGACCCTTATCGAGATGGACTGACACAGTGGCTACAATGAAGGGCTCAAGCATAGCAAGGATTGTGAGGATGGCACAGGACCAGTGCCAAAGGGGCAGGGAGGCCACAACTTCTGACCTCCTCTAACCCCACAAGAGGAAGACAGAATCACCATCAGTAGCCCAAGGCCTATTCCAGACATGCCACCTCCCTCCAGCCCTTTCACCAACTGTAACAATGACCGTTCCTCCTGCAGCACCCACCACCTCTCTGCTGAGTTCGATAATTCACTGCAGTGGCCACACAGAACTCACAGATTATGGGGTTTATTAGAGAAGCACCAGGTTAAAATTCAAGTTTAGGAACAATGCCCAATCTCTCTCAGCCTGCCATCTTTCAGCCAACAGTCTCTCTCAGTCTCTCTCCCAGCAGTGTGTGTCTCTTGGTGCCTCTCAGCAATGAGTGTCTCTTGGCATTTCTTTCTTAGCAGCACGTGTCTCTCAGGAGCATGTTTCTCTCAGCAGCATGTTTCTCTCAGCAGCATGTCTTTCACAGCCAGCAGTCACAGAGACCTCTTCTGCCTCTAGGAGGCCTCCTTTTGAGCCTGGCAGAGTGGCCAAACTAACCAATCATAACATCAGAATTCTAAGCATCTGAGAGACAGAACTTCCCAGAACATTGCTTTGTGTCACTCGCAACAGAAATACCCCAGGTGGCTAACTTTAACAATCAGGAGCTCCTCAATTGCTCACAGCAAATTCCACCACGGAGTTTACAAAAGACTTATGGCTAGAAAAGCCATACCAGGTAATTTACTACACCACAACTAAGCAGTGTTTCATTCTCTTGTACATACGGTCGCTATGAGTCTGAGCCGACCTGACAGCATCTAAGAAAAACAATAGTCCATAAATGAAGAAGCTCTGGTGGTGCAGTGGTAAAAGAACTTGGCTACTAACCAAAAGGTTGGCATTTCAAATCTACCAGCCACGTGATCAGAGAGCCTTGGAAATGCTATGGGGCAGTTTTACTCTGTCCTGTAGGGTTGCTATGCGTTGGAACTGACTCAATGGTATTGGGCATTTTTTTTTTTTTAACTCTATAAATGAAAGGAGACCTGGTGGTGCAACAGTCTAGCACTTAGCTGCTGGCTTAAGGCTGACAATTTAAACCTACCTTGTAGCTCTGTGGGAGAAAGACCTGGCAATCTGCTTCCATAAAGATCACAGCCAAGAAAACCCTACGGAGCAGTTCTACCCTGTCACATGGAGTCATTATGCATTGAAGTGGACTTGATGGCATACCGTGACAACAACATAAATGAAACGGGTTGCTGTTGTTAGTTGCCA
>NW_006921791.1:6183226-6188374 GCF_000298275.1 Orycteropus afer afer | reverse complement strand
GAAGTAGGATTGCCCAACCTTCCTTCCGAGGAGTGGCTGGTGGGTTTGAACCGCCAGCCGTCTGGTTAGCAGGCAAGTGTCTTATTATTAATTTGATGGTGTTGGAATTGCATGACATTTTTGTTTTATTTACATTTTTTTGATTCTTATTGAGTTGAGCATATTTTCTGTGGTTTACTGGTGATTTGATTTCTGTGAATGGCCTCTCCATGTCCTTTGCCTGTTTTTCTATTGAGATATTTCCTTTTCTTATTAATTTCAGGAAGTTCTTGAATAATTCTGGACACACACATGTCAGTTATCTGTATTTCAAAAATCTTCTCCCAGTTTGTGGTTTGTGTTTTGATGCTTATGGTGTTTTGGTTGCACAGAAGTTTTAAATTTCAAAGCAGTCAAATTTATCAATCTTTTCCTTAGTGGTTTAGGTCTTTTTTATTTTGTTTAAGAAATGTTTATCTACCCTGGGTCATTAAGATTCCTCTCAATATTCTAAAAGTTTATTTTTTTGCTTTAATTCATTTGGAATTTATTTTTGTGTTTGGTATGAGGTAGAGATCTAATTTTATTTTTCTCATTTGTAGATCCATTTAATTCAGTATCATTTATTAATTAGCTCATTCTTTCCCGAATAAGTTGATCCCCATTATTTGCAGATTCTACATTTGTGAATTCATGTACTTGCTACAATTTATTTGTATCCTCAAAATCAATACTCATGGCACTTCATGGTCATTCATGGACATCTGCAGAGTGGCAAAAAATTGAGTTGCCTGATGTGTATGTTCCCAGCTGAGGCAAACAAGGTGGCACTCGGCCTTCTTGTTTAACTTTTATACTATAAATAAGTGTCCTTTTTGCAGTTTCATTAATGTCACATTTATCAATTTTTGTGGGTTTGGTTGATGATTTTTCTGTTTAAAAATGCTCAAGTGTAGTGTTGAAGTGCTGTTTATTGTTTCTAAGTGCAAGTAGGGAGTGATATGCTTCATGGAAAAAATATGTATGTCAAATAAGTTTTGTTCAGGCATGGATAATAGTGTCACTGATCCTGAGCTCAATATTAAGAAATCAACAATAATATTAAATAACCAGTTAACCAACCAGTTACTGCTGAGTCAATGTCTATTCATTGGGACCCCATGTATGTCAGAACAGAACTGTGCTCCACAGGGTTTTCAGTGACTAATTTTTCAGAAGAAGATCATCAGGTCTATCTTCCAAGGCATCTCTGAGTAGACTTGAACCTCCAACCTTTTGTTTAGCAGCCAGGCATGTTAAATATCTGCACCACCAAGGAACTCCATTATTAAATAGATATAGACAGGTAGATGCTGTTGAGTCAAATCTGACTTATGGCAACCTCATATACAAGAGAACAAACAGTTGCCTAGTTCTGCTTCATCCTCACAATTGCCAGCATGTTTGAGTACTGCTGAGGCTACTGTGTCACTTCTTCTAACTGAGGGTTTCCCTTATCTTTCCTGACCCTCTGCTTCACCAAATTTGATGTTTTCCTCCTGATGATGAGTCCAAAAGCAAGTAAATTGGACCATGTTCTGTTGTGATCCATAAGGTTTTCATTGGCTGATATTTGCAAGTATATCACAAAGCCTTTCTTTGTACTCTAAGTGTGGAAGTACTGCTGAAACCTGTCCACCATGGGTGATCCCGCTGGTATTTGAAATATCAGTGGCATAGCTTTTAGTATCACAACAACCAAAAACCACTATAGTATCAGCCACTGACAAATGGGCGGTGGCCATTATTAAATAAGGTGTCTTTAAGCAGAAACAGATATAAGATTATGTATTGATTGGCTGATGAAAGTGTTGTGACCAGAGGCTTGCAAAAACCTAATCTCATATTTCTTCTAGGGGCAATGGTTTGGTATTCGCTAATCCAGTGTTTGCTACCAACTCTATAGTGTATAACTACTGTGAATAATGAGAATTTACTGTAATTTGTAATGCCTCTACTGATTCCACATAGGTATATGTATCTGGGCTGTCCAATCCCTGTGCCAACACTGTACTACTTCCATTCTTTCTCTGACCCAATTACTGTGGGACTGAGAAGACTATAAGCATTCCTGGCCCATAGTGCTTCTGTGGCATGTAAGTAGTTACTGTTTCAATTTTTTACTCTTCAGTTTTTCTCCTTATATGAGCTTCTAAATCATAGAACCATGGCAGACAATTCCTTGGTCATACAGATGTGAAAATATGTGTGTGTGTGTGTTTGTCACCAGTCTTGGAAGATCACAGGCTTTAATCTTTTGAAAGTCTTCCACACCTCAGATTTGCCTTATAGGTCTTGAAACTAGCAGGTCTCTCTATTAATGGAAAAATGTAGGAAAGGGGAACAGAGGTGCCCTGTACTCACCACAAGGGTGGCTTATATTCACCTTCTTCCAATTTACTACCACAGCACAAGGAGCCTTACTTGGTAAGGTAAGTAGGAGATATGAGGGAGGGAATGAAGGAAATCAGAGATGACGTCAGAATGAACGAGCACAATATAATGTGCTAATACCTGGTAGTCTTTTATTCCCAGAGGAGTGGTATATAACTTTGGAAACCTGTGAGAGCCAGTTTGATGATTACATGCTTCCTATTATTTGACATTTTAATGATTGTTATTTTTTAATTTTTTTTTTGCTATTCTTATATCACTGTTGTCCACCTTATTATGACTTTCTCTGCTAGTCCTTCTTCATTTTCAATATTAGATGCCAGTTCTATTCAGTGAAGAAATTATTTTTAAAATTAAAATTTAAAGTATACCACGTAAGACTTTAAGTTCTGTGGAGGAAATCCTTTTTTATCGTTCTTTTTAATTTTTACTGTGATTTGGGTGAAAGTATATAGAGCAAATTCATTTTCTACATAGCAATTCATACATATTTTATCTCATGACATTGACTGCAATTCCCCGCAACGTAACAGCTCTCTTCTCACTTCCTCTCCATAGTTACCTCTTCCCTGTGTTCTCGCCTCCCAAGAACTTCCGCCCCGAGCTGTCTCCCTGTGCAAACACTGCCCTTCTGTTCTCCCATTATTAATTGCTCCAAGGAGTGTATCCACCTGATGTAAATGTTCACCTCATATGCCTCTCTATTGTTTGGCTGGAAGCCATAGAAATGAGTTCAATTCCAGACCTGAAGGGTGGGTAGGGGCCATAGTCTCAGGGGTCTCACTAGGCTCTATCAGACCAGCAAATCTGGTCTTTTTTATGGTTTTGAGTTTTGTTCCACATTGTTTTCCCACTCTATTCAGGAATCTCCTGCACTGACCCCCTTCCAAGTGGTTGACAGCAGTAGTGCCATCTAGTTTTTCTAGTCTCATGGTTGTATAGGCTGAGGATCGCATGGTCTACCAGTCCCTTGGACTAACTGTCTCCATGAATCATTGCTTTTCTTCATTATCCTTTGTTCTGAATGAGAAGAGACCCATTATTACAACTAGATGGCTGCTTGCAAGTTTTTCAGATCCTAGTCGCTACTCACCAGAGTGGAATGTAGAATAATGTTTTTGTATAGTATGCTAATTGAGCTTGATGTCCCCTGCGACCATGGTTCTGAGTCCACAGGTCCAACTACTCACTCCCTCTGGGTAGCTGGCTGTGGCCAAGAAGCCACCTCAACCTTGTCCCTTGTCATCTCTACTATACACTTGGTGATTTTTTTTTTTTTTTAAATTTTTTATTTAATTATTATTATTTTTTTAAATTGTGATTTGGGTGATTTACAGAGCAAATTCACTTTCCATACAGCAGTTCACATACACTTTGTCTCATGACATTGACCACAATTTACCACAATGCAACATCTCCCCTCATACGTCCGATAGTTACCTCTTCCCTGTGTCCATCCCTACATGCACTCCTGCCCCCTGAGCTGTCTCCCTGTGCATAAGCAGCCCTTCTTCCTCCCATGATTGTTCTCTCCAAGGAGTGTATCTACCTAAGGTAATGTTCAACTCATATGCCTGTCTATTGTTTGGCTGGAAGCCACAGGCATGGGTTTAATTCCAGACCTGGAGGGCAGCTAGGGACCATAGTCTCAGTAGTTCCACCTGGCTCTATCAGACCAGCAAACCTGGTCCCCCCATTTTTTTTTTCTCCAAATGATTTTGAGTTCTATTCCACATTGTTCTCCCTCTCCATCCAGGATCTACTCCACAGATCCCCTTCCAAGTGCTTGACAGTAGTAGCCAGGTACCATCTAGTTCTTCTGGTCTCATAGTTGTATAGGCTGCAGATCAGATGGTGTACCAGTCACAAGGACTAATTGTTTCCATGAATTTTGGTTTTCCTCATTCTTCTTTGCTCTGGACAAGGAGAGGCACATCGTTGCATCTAGACGGCAGCTTGCAAGCTTTTAAGATCCCAGTCACTACTCGCCAAAGTAGGAGGTAGAACAACGTTTGTGTAGTATGTTATGTTATGCCAATTGAGCTTGATGTCCCCTGCGACTATGGTCCTGAGCCCACAAGTTCAACTACTTGGTCCCTTTTGGTAGCTGGCTGTGACCAAGCAGTGACTACAACCTTGCCCCTTGTCAGCTCTACTATACACCTGGGAATTCAGGTCATATACATAAACTTATAGGACTACTGTGTGACAACCCTAAACATGTTCTTGGGTACACTCTCCACTTCATAGACATACCTAATAGTTCAGCCTGTCCACTCGTATACCCATGTTTGCCTTCACTGACAACGCCGTACTATATGTGCAAAAGGGTTCATCTTTGTTGTCTGTACTTACCACGTACCTCTCTATGTCTTTCTTTCCCTCAATGCCACTATATTGATCACTCACATTTGGTACATTGCCCTTATCTTCACCCAAATCAATACTTATCTCTATCTATCTAACAGTGTTCACTCCCCTCCCCTCCGGCCCTTGGTAATCAACAAAGAAAATGTCCTTCCATAGATAAACGTTTCCTTGACTTTTATAATAATGGACTGATACAATACTTGTCCTTTCGTGATTGACTTATTTCACTCAGCATAATGTCCTCCAAGTTCATCCATGTTATGCGGTGTTTTACAGATTCTACATTATTCTTTAGGGTTGCATAGAATTCCACTGGGTGTATGCACCATAGTTTGGTTATCCATTCCTCAGTTGATAGACACTTAG
>NW_006921791.1:6120500-6175296 GCF_000298275.1 Orycteropus afer afer | reverse complement strand
TTATTCTTACTGGCTGTCCTTTGTAGGTAACTTTTTGTTTTTCCTGTGATGCTTTCAGGATTCTGTCTTTGTCTTTGGTTTTGGTGAGGTTGATGATGATGGCCTTGGTGATTTTCTTTTGGGGTCTATCTTGTTTGAGGTTTGTTGGACTTCATCAATGGATATATCATCCTCTTTCTTCATATCAGGGAAGTTTTACTCCAGCAAATCTTGAACAATTTTCTCAGTGGTTTTATTTTTCTCTTCCTGGTCTGGAATTCCAATGACATGTAGGTTTTTCCTTTTGATGGTATCCCTCATGAACCTTAGGCTTTCTTCATTTTGTTTTGATTTTTTTTCTGATTGATCCCTTTCCGAATATGCATTCAGGTATTTGTCTTCAATCTTATTAATTCTGTCTTCCACTGCATCAATTCTACTTCTTTATCCTTCCAATGTGTTACCTATTTCTGACAATTTAGCATTAATCTTCTGGATTTCTGTCTGTAGATTTAGAATCATTTCTAATTTTTCATTTATATTGTCATTTTATTCTTGTATTTCCCTCCAAAATTATTCTAACGTTTTTTTACTGTGTTTTCTTTGGTCTGTCTCTCAATCATTAAAAGGTACCTAAATGTAATTCTTTTGAATTCCTTATTAGAGAGTTCCAATGCTGCTTCTTCCTCAGGGATGTATTCTGGGTCTGTATCCTGCTCCCTTGTTTCTACAAGTTTATCTTGCTTCTTTGTGTGGACTGTGATGGTCTCTTTTCCCTGGGATACTGTGTTTTTGTATTTAGATCTCTGTTAACTGGTTGTGAAGAGCAGCCAAGGGTGATTCATGCTCTTCTTGGTGGTGTTTTATCATTGGCTCTCGCTCAGTAAGTGACATTGCAGGAGGTGTGGGTGTAGTTGTATCTTATGTCGACTGTTGCTGACTCAGTTAGACAAAAATTACAACTGAATAACCATCAAAAAACTAAAAGCACATGGATAAAAAATACACCATGTAATCACACAGGAACAGTAACCAAAAAAGGATAAAAGGGAAAAAAGAAGAAGAAAAAAAAACAAGAAAACCTGCAATATCTGGCGATAAGGACTAAGAGAGAAAAGTTATAGAAGGAGAATAATGAAGCAAAAAATGGGAAAAAGGTAAAAAGAAAAACAAGGAACAGGGTTAACCATGAGAAAAAGGGGGACAAAAAAAAAAAAAAAGAAAAAGAATTTAAATTAAAAAAATTTAACAAGGAACAAGGAAAAGACAAAAAAGCTGTAAACTAGGACCTGAGAGTGGAAGGCTAAAGAATAATAGTAAAGAGGACAAAAGTATTAATAATAATTATAATTTTAAAACAGACAAATACAAGCAAACTAAACACCAGAAAAAAGAAAGAGAAAAAGAAAAAAAGAAAAAAATTGGTGGAGGACAGGGCAGGGCACCCAGGCTCCATTGAGCTCACAGACTGGAATGGGGTTCCTGCAGGCCCAGAAGTGGGTGGGAGTGGGGGATGGTCGCATCTCTGTTCACCAAGCGGGTGTGGTGTATAAGAGTAAGAAGAGGAATGTCGCACCTTTTGAGTCGTGCAGGTCCGGAGTGTCCTTGGGGTTACTGGCAAGCAGAACATGTTCTTAAGTCCCTGGAATCTGATAGAGCACTGTCTCTTTAAATATCCAAAATGGTCAAGTCGCTTGTAAACATGCAAAATGGCGGCACCCTCTGGACCGGCAAAAGTCCACATCTCAGCCCGTCTTCCTCTTCACCACTGCTTTCCCTTTTCTTCCACAGCCACCTGAACAATCGTCCGTGTGATCTCTGGCTAGCAGAGCTGATTTTTAGGTTAATTCTTAGGTCCTACCACCACTCAGGAATCTCCAAGGTGTCTGTGCCTTCAGGATCACTCAGGATCACTGCCAGACTGCAGCTCCGTATGTCCCCTTTTCTGGTATTTTCATGCAAATTCTTTTGCTAGTTGGGGTTTAGTCCACTTCTATATCCTTCCCTTCAAGGCTCAGGGGTCCAGGATTATCTTCTGTGTCTGTGTTAATTGGTTTCCCTTTTCTTTGTTGAAGAGTGTCTGTGCTGTCTTTCTGCCTATTCTGCCATCTTGGAATCTCCTACACTTGGATATTCTTATAGCATGTACAAATACACATGTAGAAACATTATCTGCTAACCCTATACATGGTAATGGGCACATTATCCTGCCCAGACATATCTGGTATTTTAGTCTGTCTGTGGAGGAAATCTTATGAAAACCTAATAATCACTACATATGCTATGTGGAACTCTAATAATAAATTTAGTTTAATATGAGAAAAAGATCTAAATTTAAATAAATATTCCTTTAAAAATAAAAAAAAAGAAGTAGGATATAGACTCTATTTGAAAAGCTGAACATAGACATTTTATAACTTCCAAAAGATGAGAAAAATAGACCAATAAAAAGCACTTAAGTAACTAATAATATGTACATAACTTTTCTCCAACTAAGACTCATAGGGAATCATTAACTCTACATATGATACCATTAAAGTGATTAAACTGTCCTTTTCCAAAAGCTATGACATTCATTTCCCAATAAATTACAATTTTAGAACACTTTGACATTACTTAGGAAAATATATTTAAGAACTCTTTCTTAGTCTTAAAGATGACAGAAATTATTTCAGAATATAATTAAAATATCAGGACAAGGTAATGATCTTTGAACAAATAAATTTGCTACCTTCAATAGGTCGTCTTGTTAGGACTGTAAGCTGCAAGAATTTTTAATGCATAGAAAAATAAAATCATTGTATATATTTATTAAAAATCAAAGCAAGTAAAAAGTTAACCTGTAGAACACATTAATTAAAATTATTGTATATGGATTAGTGCAGAATTTTAAAACTCATCATTATTAAACAAAGTCATACTTAAATACCAAAAAATCCAAACCAAACTCATTGCCATCAAGTTGAATAGACTTATAGTGATGTTACAGGACTTAGTAGAACTGCTCCCATATTGTTTCCAAGGCTATAATCTTTACAGAAGCAGACCGTCACATCTTTCTCCCATGCAGCTGCTGGGTTGGTTTGAACTGCAGACCTTTTGGTTAGCAGCTAAGTATTTACCCACTCCACCACCAGAGCTCCCCTGCTTCAAATACAGTCTATTATTTATGATTATTTTTTACAGCTGCTTTTTTAAGGCTACTAACAGGAATGGCAACAACACTGGAATACTCTTCATTTTATTAGTTTCAGATGGGCTATTGTAAATAGTTACCTTTTTAGAATTATACTTTTATTAACAAATTATAAAATATATAGATTTTTAAAAAAACTAGTTTTTTTTCTCCTTTTTAAAAAACACACTATTCTCATATACTTCCTTCACAATTCTTTTCAATCATATGATTAGTCCTAAAATCACTTCAGTTAAAGAAACTCGGTAAATTTTTGGTAAATTAGTATTTGCTAAAAATTAAAGCATAACTGTGTTATGGTGAACATCTGCTAACCACAGAAGCAAATTATTTTTAATATTTATGAGGATGCAGTCTTCTAAGAATATGGTGAAAGTTCTTGAAGCCGTACAATTTTAAGTGGTTCACAGACTACCAGAAGCATCCCCATGTTAAAATGCCTGCATTTCAGGTAATTTTCTATTCTGTTTCAACACAGCATCTCTGGCGGAGTTTTTGCATTTTCTCCTGGTTAATGAATAAAGAGGTATTTTCGTGTGTATTTCTGGTTAACATTTAATGCTTCTACAATTTGGAAAGAGTGAAGCTGAGGAGGTAGGAGAGGGAATAGTTTTCTGAGATGTTTTTGGCATCCTGAACTGTGTAAGGGGTAAATAGTTGGAACACTATAGCTTGGGGAAAGAAAGGCCTGAGGGACATTGATGCTCTTAAGATTTCCACCAATGAAGAAACCAGAATCCAAGGAACTGTGTTCAAGTTCTGTTATCAGCAGCTTCTTTCTGAGAGGTGGAAGTAAGAGTAACTCACTGCCATTGAACTGGTTCCAACTCATAGCAACCCCTCCTTGGGTTTCCGAGGTAGCGTCTCTATGGAAGCAGATTGTCCAAACTTCCTTCTGAGGGGTGGCTGGTGGGTTTGAACCACCAACCTTCTGGTTAGCAGTCAAGTGCCTTTGGGACTACGCCACTAGAGTTACTGCCTCAGAAACCCAAGGAGGGGTTGCTATGAGTCGGAATCAACTCGATGGCAATGAGTTTGGTTTTTTTTTTAGGCCTTCACTACTGTTAAATAGGGAGATGTGGTAGTTTAGTGTCTAAGGCATTTGACTGCTAACCAGAAGGCTGGTGGTTCAAACCCACCAGCCACTCCTCAGAAGGAAGGTTGGGCAATCTACTTCCATAGTGTTACTGCCTTGGAAACCCAAGTAGGGGTCGGTATGAGTCGGGTCCAACTTTATGGCACATAACAACAACAACAACAACAAACTGTTAAACAGATAGGTTACTCATTTCTTGTTGACTACCACATTTTTCAGAGGCTATTTCAAACTTTTTTGACCTTTCTCAAATGCCTCACCTCACTTCTACTCGATCAGCAAACAACTTGAGTATTTTCTTATTGGTAGAACACACAAACACCACTAATGGAAGATCTTTTGGTTTACCTCTTCTACACCTGAAATGCCCTTCAGTTTCTTTTTAATCCTTTCCATTTCTTTCCTGGCAGAACAGGAGAAGAAATGTTCCTTGTCTTTCTCCAAACTAAACTCTTTTTTGTGGTTTCATTTCTTCTCAACTCCTTCAGGGACTGCTCCATTAATTATCATCTCTCTTATTATACAGTTAACTTATCTCTTTTTATAAGATCCTTCCTCATTATAAATATATGTATGTCCTCATTTCTTCAAAACAACACTTTGACTCTACTTCTTTCTTAAAAAAGTAGCTTTCTGCCTTGGCATCCTCATATCGATTCATTTACACATCACTTTATTAAAAAAAAAAATTGAGTACCTATTGTTTAGTGGGCATTATATAAGATTCTCACACTTTAATGGTGAACACCAAAGGCTCAGTCCCTGTCCTTATGATATTTATTACAGATATTTAATTGTTAAAATCTGGATTCTGCCTCTACCCCAAGTTAAAGCATTTGTTATTGACATTGGTGACATGTCATCTTCCTCCACTTCATATACATAATGAAGTCAGGATAAAATCCAAGTGACTGAGAGTGCTTTGCCAATGCTCAATGTGATCTCAAAAACAGACCATAGGTACTGTGAGAGCCAAAAAAATGTTTTTCCAGGCAAAGGATCAGAAATTAAAGAACTATAACAATCAAGATTAACACATAAGGACACAAGAAACTAACTTTAGAGTGGAAGGGGAAGGTTTCTTTTCTTCTTCTTATAGGAGGCAAGAGCTCTACCAACAATAGAACATTAGAAAATGAAAACTGCAGTAGAAAATCAAAAGGAGAGGGTCTTAAGAAATTCAATAACCTAGGAAGGGATATCCTTGAGTGAAAAAGTGGAATACTGCCCCTGCTTATACTTATCTGAAAGCCCTTTGTATATCAACACTTTGAATTGTACTTGTCACTGCTGAGAACTCCACTACACAAGAGCTCCAGGCAGCCCAGTCACTGTAGTAGGCGGTGACTGACTGCATCTTGAACCCTTGAAAGCTTCTAAAGTAGTACAGAAGTCACTACACTACATATAATTATAAGGATGTTTGAATTCAAGAGAACTAGTCAATAAAGGAAAAGGATTCTATTATTTTGCTAAATGTTACTGTTAAAGATCAAGAAATAACTCTTTTCCTGTGGCTTCTGCCTTACAAACATCATTAATTTCTGGCAGAATGAGGACAGGCTATATAGCTAACTTTCAAATACTGTTACTGAGTTAAAGGTAGGGGTGATGTAATAAAATCAGACTAGGATTATTTTATTTTGAGTTTTAGTATAATATCTGTGCAACTAAGTGATTTACATATCACTTTTTAATAAAAAAAGATGATCCCTTCTGAGAATTGTACCTCATGCTGTTCCAAAATAAACTTAAATGTTGTATTTTCTTTTTTTAGTCTTTAATTCACAAGTCAGTCTTACCTGTGATTAAATTTCTAAAATCCTTCAACTATTATAAGGAGCTCTGGTGGCATAGTGGTAAGGCATTTGGCTGCTAACCAAAAGGCCAGCAGTTTGAACCCACCACCTGCGCTGTGGGCAAAAGATAAGGCAGTCTGCTCCCATGATGATTTACAGCCTTGGAAAGCCTCTGGGGCAGTTCTACTCTGTCCTAGAGGGTCACTCTGAGTTGAAATTGATTCTATGGCAATGGGCTTGGTTTTTGGGTTTCAACTGTTATATCTTTAGGAAATGAAACTTGTTTAAAATAGGTGAAATCTGAAGCCTAGTATAGATGAATTTATAATTGCTGAGAAAAACAAGATGGGGAACTCAAAAAAAGAAGTGAAGTAAAGTAGGAAATTTCATTCTATTTTGCAAAGGGTGAAAAATTAATACTTCTTCACCTTGGTTATCTAAATCAGTAATTAGTACATGGAGGGATGTATAACTGAAAATCAGTCAGGGTGAGAGTTTAATTTCCAAGGGAGAGTTTTACATAGCTGGTGGAATTTCTCATTATCAAAGTCAAGGATTTCATTTTTTTAAATGCCTTCAACAAAGCACTCCCACTGACCATACACAGAAGACACTGGGAGCACGGCTTTGATAAACCTGCACTAAGCAACCAGTTGGAAAACTTCAAGGACCAATTTCAGAATACATGAGTGACTCTAAATTGGGGAAAGGTGAATACGATTTGTGATGCAGCTATCACTTGAGTGTTTTCCAGATGGTTATTTTAAGATTCCTAAATGAATCTTATATGATAAGTTTTTATTTGTTTTCCTTAATAATCTAGAAAACAACAAACCCACTGCCAGCAAGTTGATTCTGACTCATAATGACTCTCAGTGGCTTTCCAAGGCTGTAAATCTTTACATAAGTAGGTTGTATCATCTTCCTTCCATGGAGCAACTGGTGGGTTTGAACCACCAAACTTCTGGTTAGCAGCCAAATGCCTTACCCACTACACCACCAGAGCTCCTTTCAATAATTTAGAAAAGCGACCCAAAATATTAAAGCTCTCATAGGGATTATAATTTCACTAGAAACAAATCAACATGTATAGTACTGATGATGTAATATTAATACATTAAAAAAATCTACTTATGGAATTCATGTTGTTGTTGTTGTTGTTATGTGCCGTCGAGTCGGCCCCGACTCATAGCGACCCCTCCTTGGGTTTCCGAGGCAGTATCACTACGGAAGTAGGATTGCCCAACCTTCCTTCCGAGGAGTGGCTGGTGGGTTTGAACCGCCAGCCCTCTGGTTAGCAGGCAAGTGTCTTAGCCACTATGCTACCAGAGCTCCCTATGGAATTCATAGCAAAGTCTAAATATCTATCCAGTCAATAATAAACCTTATATGTCAAATGGATAAAATGGAATATTAGAAAAAAAGAACATAAAATGATTTATCTCTATTTATTCTATTTGATAAAAGTATATGTAATCAAAGTATACACCGCTTCAAATAATTTTAAAATTTAAAATAATGGCTTTTTAACTAATTGGACTTAAAATAATCACTGTATTAATATGATGACTTGCTGCACAGGACCAGCACCAAATCCTGTAAAATTCTATTTATATGCAAGGGTTTTAGATAATATATTCAAAGTAATTAACTTTTAAGGAAAATATTATGAAGGAAATCAGGACTTATCAAAAAATAATACTCGAAATCAAATACTTGTTACTTACAATTAGCTGTTTCAGTCCAACAAAAGATTGTTCTACTGAGTTGGCATTTAGTACTTGTCTCTTTGCTGCAGCTTGCTCACCCAAGAAGCGAAGCATTAAGTCTTTAACTGCATCTCCCTTAAAAGAATATTAAGGAAAATATGTCAAGACAATAAAACGTCAAAATACACAGCTAACTAGAGTCCATAACTAATCAAAATTTCTTTTTTCTTCATTGGTTTATGGAGGAGAAAAGGTGGCTATAGTATAGCAAAACTTCAATTAACCAGAAGCTAAACTGCCACAAGTATTAATAAATAGGGCAATCTACTTCCGTAGTGATACTGCCTTGGAAACCCAAGGAGGGGTCGCTATGAGTTGGGTCCGACTCGACGGCACATAACAACAACATTAATAAAATAGGAACACTGGTGGTGTAGTGCCTAACGCATCTGACTGCTAACCAGAAGCCTGGTGGTTCAAATCCACCAGCCACTCCTCAGAAGGAAGACTACGCAATCTACTTCTGTAGAGATACTACCTTGGAAACCCAAGGAGGGGTCGCTATGAGTTGAATCGACTCGATGGGGGTGAGTTTTTTTTTTTTTTTAATTAATAAAATGTATATTTTTAGAATTGTTCTTCATTTTGAAAAGAAAATAGGCTTCACCATGTACCTTTATCAGGTATATGTTTATAAGGTTTAAGGTAAGAAGTAAAACTAAGCCAGCAGAGTGGCTGCAGGTGATAGGATTTAGGGAGGATCCTATACCCCATCATTGTGAGGTGACACTGCTGGGGATAGAGGGCCAGCAGTAACTAAAGGGAGTAAAATGTGGGGGCAGGGACTCATGATGGAGCAGACAGACCTGAACAACAGTGCTGCAGAAGTCTCACCAATTCACTAAGCTTGCCTGGACATTTATGGAAGGCATTAGGGCCAAGAGCTAAAGAAATCAAGTTACCATTGGCATTTAAGTGCCAGCTTTCTTTTCAATGCCAAGTTCACTTCCAAACCAAAAGCAAAATAAAGACTCCAATATGTACTTTATAACCTTGCTCAGCCACTTCTTCCATTCCCAGAAGGTAGGAGGGGTACACTTTGTGTTGCACATCACGGAAGGGTTAATGTTATCTTTATAGTAATTTCTAACTCATAAACTGACCCCTCAAATTATTTTGATCTGTGTTGTTATCTTCTGTTGATTCTGTCTCAAAGTGATCCTATATGATAGAGGAGAACTGCCCCATAGGGTTTCTTAGGCTGTAATCTTTAAGGAAGCAGATTGCCAGGTCTTTTCTCCTGCAGAGTGGCAGGTGCTTTCAAACCACCAACCTTTCTGTTAGTAGTCAAGCACTTAACCATTGTGCCACCAGGGCTCCGTATACTGATCTGCAGCCAGGGCTAAGGAGCATTAAAAGTGCAATTAATGGGTGAGAAGGAGGAGAAAGAGGGTGTTTTTGGAATCCAGAGGAAAGAAGAGATGTACCAATAACCTGGAATGCCCAGGGAAAAATTTAAGCTGGTGTGAAATATGGGTATGCTCCAAAGAAAGAAACCCAGGCTATTAGCATTTATAAGCTAATGTAATTCCCTACGGCTAAAAGAGAAAGGTAAAACATGTCAGAGCCGGAATTTACCAATTTTAATGACATATGGGAACAAGGGTCCCATCATGCTAATACGCTAAGATAGCTGTAAAGATCTACAGGCTTAAGTACTATTTTGGTGGCTGTACCACAAGGTTGTAGGAGGAATCCTAGGAATAAGGGAAGTGCTCTGAAGACTGAACACATGTGAATATCAGCATGAAGCACAGTTCACTAAGGCACTATGCCTGCTACTGAGTGGCTGACCTGCCAAGGAGAAGTAGCAATGCATAGGCAATGAAGCATTTCTCTTAAAGGTGTTGATGTACCAAGGGGAATTTGTCAGAGTGGCAAGAGGACAAAGAGCTGTGACATGAAGAGAGTTCTGAAACATCTATCTCCCTTTTGGAGGTGCCACTGCCCTCGGAAAGGTGATGGGGTTGGGGAGCAGCTGCTCTGAGGTTACTGAAATGTACCGCGACAGGGCTTAGAGGCAGCCCAGAGTCAGTCTGACCTTCCTGTGACATGCAGCTCTTGGCTTCCAGCAGGGCATGCAGGGCACTGCACAAGAGCATCCTTGAGGGCTGCTGACAGAGAAATATAAGCACAAAAGCCCTGAGGTCTCCCAAACTCCCTAGCAAGCCTCAGAGAGAAACAAAAACTAGGACAACCTCAGGGGTGGGGGGTAGGGGGGTGGAACAAAGCCCAAATCTCTCCATCTCAGTTAGCAAAAAAAGCCTGCCTTTTAACCACAGGAAAGCTAATGCTATTACTGCAGGTGGACTACAGAAGAGCTAATGGTGACTGAGGATGAAGAGAGAATCAATTTGGAAATGGCTCCTGCGTAGACTTCACAACTGTCCCAGTTCCCTACCTATTGTTTTCCTGTTCTTGTTGAGGAAATAAAAAGCACTGAAGTAGGTCCTCTTATAAGAAAGGTTATTTCAATCTTTTGCTATTTTCCAAAATGGTGACACTAAGGAAAAAAAAAAAAAAAAAGCAATATATAGATCATGCTAGCAAGAGATGCAGAAAAGCTGCTGAAATTGTCTGCTTCTCCCCTTTATGCTGACACCTTCTATTGAGAAAAAGGAACAGACAGCCTGTGGCAGTAGGGAATCTGGTGGCTCTAGGTCACACATCTATTTCTTCCCCTGGGTGTTTAAAGAGGCCAAACTGTACACTGCTGATCTAGAAGGAGCAATTTTATAATTTTTGCTTTCAGGGAGTAAGGTGAAATACTTCAAATGCCAGAGCCACAAAAACAGCTAACTGATCTAGGAGGGATAATTAAAGGGCAAAATAAAAAGAGCTCAGACATATGGCTCCATAAAGCTTTGCAAGAAAGCAACTCATATCAGACAAAGAGCATTATCTGAGCCAGAGGAGCAACGAAATAGGCAAAGAGCAAAATCAAATCTTAATACCAGTGAGGGAAGACCAATTTAATTTCCTCCATCCTTGCAGCATTCTCAATTAATTAGGCCACATTGCAAAAATCTTTTGCTCTTATAATTCCCTGTTAGTTAACATTTTAGTTACCAAGGAAGTTGCTGAGATATAAGCATATGTATAACTAACAAACATTCTGCTTATAAAAGCCCAAAGATGTGACAAAATGCTGAAGACAAACTTAATTCCTGCTTTGTGACTTAACTGAAGGCAATTAATGGCACTGTGGAATCATGATATCTTTTATTAAATATCTGCTAGTGGTAAGTAGCGTGAGGGCATGTGAATCCCTGGTTTGTTTTTCTCTCAGGAACTTTTAGACAACTCAAAAGTTGTTGGCTCAAAGCAAAGAATGCCAGAAAGATGTTTACTTGTTTTATTGACTATGCAAAGACATTTGACTGTGTGGATCATAACATATTGTGGTAACACTGAGAAGAATGGGAATTCCAGAACCCTTAATTGTACTCATGAGGAACCTGTACATAGACCAGGAGGCTGTCGTTCAAACAGAACAAGGGGATAGCGCATGGTTTAAAATCAGGAAGGGAGTGTGTCAGGGTTGTATCCTTTCAGCATACTTATTCAATCTGTATGCTGAGCAAATAATCTGAGAAGCTGCTCTATATAAAGAAGAGTGTGGCATCAGGATTGGAGCTTCCTCATTAACAACCTGAAACATGCAGATGACACAATTTTGCTTGCTGAAAATAAGGATGACTTGGAGCACTTATTGATGAAGATTAAAGTATTCAGTCTGCAGTACAGATTACACATCAATATAAAGAAAATAAAAATCCCCACAACTGGACCAATAAGCAGCATCACAATAAATGGAGAAAAGATGGAAGTTGTCAAAGACTTCATATTACTTGGTTCTACAATCAACAACAATGGAAGCAGCAGTCAAGACATCAAAAGACATATTGCATTGGGCAAGTCTGTTGCAAAAGACCTCTTTTAAGTGCTGAAGAGCAAAGATTATCTCCTTGAAAACTAAGATGCATCTAACCCAAGCCATGGTATTTTCAATCACCTAATATGCATGTGAGATCTGGACAATAAATAAGGTAGACCAAAGAAGAGTGGAAGCTTTTGAGTTGTGGTGGTGGCAAAGAATGCTGAAAGTACCATGGACTGCTGAAAGAACTAACAAATCTGTCCTAAAGAAGTGCAGCTGGAGTGCTCCTTGGAAGCGAGAATGGCCAGACTTCATCTCACCTACTTTGGTCATGTTGTCAGAAGGGACCATTCTCTGGAGAAGGATGTCATGCTTGGTAAAGTGGAGGGTCAACAAAAAAGGGGAAGGCCCTCAACATGATGGATTGACACAGTGGCTGCAGTGATGGGCTCAGGTACAGTAGGGATCATGAGGCTGGCCCAGGAGTAGGCAGTGTTTTGTTCTGCTGTATATAAGGTTGCTATGAGTTGGAGATGACTTGATGGCACATAACAACAATAACAACAACAACAACAACATGTTGCTCATAGGAGTCTCATGGTAAAAAAGGGTTATTACACTTAGCTGCTAACTGAACAGTTATAGGTTCAAGATACCCACAGGTGCTTCAGAATAAAGGCCTGTCACCCAAATCACAATACAAATTAAAAAAGAATAAAGGCCTGGCAGTCTATTTCTGAAAATTCAGTTATTGAAAACCTTATGGAGCACATTTCTAATCTGGCACACACATGAGGTCACAATGAGTTGGAACAGACTCAAAGGCAACTGGTTTATGTTCCTGATAGTTTCTAAGGAGCTGCACTTGGAATGGATATACATAGAAGCTAATGGATTCCTTCAAATCAGTAAAACATTACCTGAAAGCCAATGTATGCAAGGCAATGTCAGAAGAATGTAGGAGATGATACCATGTAAGCAAGCCAGGGACTCATTCACAATCTGGCAATGGAGAATGAATGACACTCCTTTCCCTGGTCAGATATATTTATGGAAAAGTAGGTGGCTAACAGATAACTATTAGGTAATAGTGGGCCTGTTGCCACTTTGTAATGCTGGAATGTCTTTGTAGCACTTTCTGGGTTTTAACAGACAAAGACAAAACAGAACCCAAAGGCGCTGTTTCAAAGTGTATGGGTTTTACTGTCTGAGGAACCTAAAGAAACAAATGACATGGTTTTACTGAAAAGATAGCAGTACTACACCAGTACAAGCACACATTGAGCTTTCTGTCAAAGTTCTATAGATATAGATTGGAGAAATGTGGCTATTTATCCTGGGAGGTTTTTATACTCTTTACCATTTGATTTCTTCCAGGGGAAGTGAAACTGCCTCAACAAATAAATAAAAACAAAACAAAACCTCAAACTTGATTGAACAACATGATGAACATAATTAATGTCAGTGAATTGTATGTGTAAAAAATGTTGAAATGGCAAATGCTTTGTTACTTATATATTTATTACATCCACACACAAGAGATAAAACAATGACAACAACAAAAACCCAAACCTGAGGATACGGAGATAGTGAAACCCTAATACATTGCTGGTGGGGATATAAAATAATGTTACTTTTTTTCGGAAAACAGTTTGACAATTCCTTAAAATGATAATAAAGAATTATCATAGGACTTGACAATTCTACTTCTAGGTATACACACAAGATAAATGAAAACACATTTAAAACTTGTACATGAATGTTCATAACAGCATTATGTGTACTAGCCAAAAAAGTAATCCAAATGTCCATTAACTGAAAAGTATATAAATAAAATGTGGAATATCCATACAATGGAATATTATTCAGCAATAAAAATAAGTGAAGTATAGATACATGCCACAATGCAGATGAATCTTGAAAACATTAAGCTAAGTGAAAGTAGCTGGTCACAGTGAAAGAAATTGGTCACAGAAGTCCACATATCATATTGTACTCTTTCAAAGCTTTATTTATGTGGGATCAAATTGACAACAGCATCTCAAAAAGTTAGATAAGAAGCTTAGGGGGTTGGAGTTTATGCTAATGGTAGTGGAAAAAGATAGCAAGAATGGTTACGTAACAATGTAAACAATGCCACTGAATTGTAAATGGAAAATCTGTTAAAATGGGGCACCTTTTGCTGTGTATATTTTCACTCCACCAAAAGCCTACATACTGTATGATCCTATTTATACAAAAGGTCCAGAATAGGCAAATTTATAAGTCAGAAAGTAGATTAATAGTTACCTAGAGCTGAGGAAAAATGAGGAGTGAGTCTTAATGGCACAGAGATTCATTTGGGGTAATGAAGGTGGGAGAAAACTGATTGTGCTGATGGTTGCACAGGTCGGTGAATATACTAAAAACACGTTGCACTTTATACTTTAAATGGGTGAACTGTATGGTATGTGAATTATATCACAATAAAGCATTAAAAAACAGAAGCAAATTCAAATCCCTTTTCTTACAGGGCCCTAAATAGCTCACAATTTAACAGACTGCTTTTAATCAGCTTTAAGAGTGTACACAATTTTTCTGGACAGACCTTTCCAATTCTTCCCTAGTTCATTTACATGTTTAAATGTAATTAAGCATTCTTTAGATTGTTGTTGTTGTTATGTGCCGTCGAGTCAGACCCGACTCATAGCGACCCCTCCTTGGGTTTCCGAGGCAGTATCACTATGGAAGTAGATTGCCCCATCTTCATTTAAAAAAGGAAAAAGACATCCATTCGTATGTGTGGCAAATGAAAGAGGAAACAGTGACTGGGCTTCTATCCTGATGTAAACAGCAAGCATACTGGGTGAGACAAATGAATAAAGTTGTTTTCAGATATAGAAAAGGACTGTGATCCCTGACAGAATGGGAAAAATGAGTTAAGCCCTTGAACCCAAAGGCAGTTCTTAGACCAGTGTATGAGGGAAATCTCAAGCACAGCATGGCAAACCCTTTGAGGTGAGGAGACAGAGTTTAGAGTATGAAGAGGCTGAGGTGGATGGCCTTTACAGGCCAGAGAACTAGAACAGAGGGAGTTACACAAAGAAGGAACTCCAGAAATCTTCATGGAGTCTATTGCTGAATACTAAGCTGTACACGTATAGGGGAAGTTATTAGGAAACTAAAAAACTGACAAAGGTGCTGAGTTGAAAAACTACCAGAGTTCACGTTCAAGTTTGGACCATCTAGTGCAGAAAGCTCTCCTTGAATTTGCTGGATATTCAGTGTACAGTTTAGAAAGTTTACCTCAAGAGTGTAAGCTACCTTACATTCACCCTAAAGATTTCCTGGGTGGCATAAATGATTAAGTGCTCAACTAGCCAAAAGGCTGGCAGTTTGAAACCATCCGGAGGCACTTGGAATACAGTCGTGGTGATCTGCTTCTGAAAGGTTATATCCTTGAAAACCCTATGGAACAATTCTCTGCACACACAGAGTAGCCATGAGTCAGAACTGACAGCAAGTAACAACAACCACAAACTCACCCTAAGAAGCTTCAACAGACCCAGATATTACAGAGATGATGAAATTCGAAGAATCAACTTTAAGAAAGTTATTATAAATGTATTCAAGGATCTAAAGAAAGCTTGAACATGATGAGGAAATAAAAAGGTACAAAAAGGAATCAAACAGAAATCCTGGAGATGAAATACACATATGCATCCCTTCAAGACTGGGCAATGTTTGACTACATATATGTCTTTGATCCCAAAAGGTTATAATAGAGTTCAGAAATCTTGACTGAAGAACAAGACCTAGCTGATGTACTCTGTTATGGAAGGAGATCACATGTCTCACTAGCTCACTGGGTCCTGCCTGCATCTACCCTGGTCCTGGGATGGCATGGGGAGGGGGTCCAGGTACCCACCCATGGCTGCCTGTCTCACTGTGCTTATCTCAGGCAGGGGTCATACAGATGCTGCTGAGTGGCTTGGACACTGTGCATGATGCCTGAGCTGGAGGACCACCTAATGGTCTGCGCTGCAGTGCTGGCGAAAGGAAGCTCAGAAAGGCAGCTGGAGGAGGAGTCAAAGGCAAAGGAGGGCAGGTGTGGCTGTTAGAGTTTAAAGCCCATTAGGGCATAGCGGAAGGCAGGTAGGGAGGAAGGAAGGGAAGAGAGTCTGTGGTAAGGGAGGTTGGTCAGCTGGTTAGATAGCCAATGTGTGTTGTGGCAGGCAGGGATCAAGTATAGCTCTTGGAGACTGGGCAGCAACCACCAGGACCAGCAGTGATAGAGTAAAAGTAATGTGGTGTTTCCACAATGTCTAAATCACATAATGTCCTATTTCACAGACTGTGTCATGGATGTTAAGTGACCCACACGGGTATTAAAAAAATTCACTAAACAGAAGTAACAGAAAATTGAAAAGTACAGAAGAAAAGCTAAATGAACTTGAAGACTGCAACAGGAATTCTAAAGGTAATGCAAAGAGCGAAAAGACCTCCTTCCTTGGCAATATCTCAAACAGTACGTATACTTGCAGTTCCTGGAAACAGAGAAGAGTGAAAAATATTTCAATGGCCCCAATTTTTCCAATTGATGAAAACAAACGTATAGATCCAGGGAGTTTGATGAAAACCATATGAAAGCACATCAAAATCAAAGCAGTGATACAATCTTTTTTTTTCTCTTTGAAACTTTTTATTGTGATTTGGGTAAAAGTGTATAAAGCAAATGGGTTTTCCATTCAACAATTCATGCACATTTTGTTTCATGACATTAACTTTAATTCCCATAATAACTAGACTAAACTCACTTCCATTGAGTCGGATCTGACTCATAGTGACCCCTCCTTGGGTTTCTGAGGCAGTATCACTTTGGAAGTAGATTGCCCAACCTTCCTTCTGAGGAATGGCTGGTGGGTTGGAACCACCAGCCTTCTGGTTGGCAATCAAAAGCCTTAGGCACTATGCCACCAGAGCTCCTAATCCTAGGCCACCAGAGCTCCTAATCCCTACCATGTAATAGCACTTTTCCTACTCCTTGTGTATACCAGTGATACAATTTTAAACGTAAGCAGAGAAAAAGCACATAAGACATGGAAGAAAGGAAATAAAAACAAAACAATCTGTAAACCTGGAATTCTAGCAAAAGTAACTTTTGAAAATGAAGATTAAATAAATATATATTTTTTCAGATTAATAAAAGCTTAGAGAATGTGTGGCCAGTTAAACTGTTAAAGGAAGTTCTTCAGGTGGGGAAAAAAAAATGCCAGATAAAATGCTTGGATCTCACAAAGGAAAAAAATTGCACTGGAAATAGAAAATAAAAAGACATTTTCTCAATTGTAGTTTAAAAATAAAAAAATTGTATATATTTCATACGTAACAATAAACATAAATGCATTAACCTGAAACAATAAATATATATTATGGGGTTTATAACATTTGTAGAAGTATATAACAATAGCACAAAGGCTAGCAGGAGAGAAAAGGAAAAATTCTGTTCATATGTTCTTACATTTTACACAAAATGGCATAACATTATTTGAAAGTAGAGTGTGGTAGGTGGTTAAGGCATTTGACTGCTAACCAGAAAGTTGGCAGTTCAAACCCATCAGCCACTCTGCAGAAGGAAGACTGGGCAATCTACTTCTGTAAAGATTTACTGCCTTGGAAATCCAATGGGGGTTGCTATGAGTTGGAATAGACTTGATGGCTCTGAGTTTTATTTTTTGTGTATGGTAAGTTAAAGATGGATTTTGTGACCATCTGTTTTTTATCTAGACCATTTGTTTTATCTAGAACAACCACTTAGATAAAAAGTAATAAAATATAGCTTATTAGTCAATAATGGAGATATAATGGAATACTAATACTTTTTTTAATCCAAAAGAAGACAAGAATAGAAGAAAGAAGGTAAAAGAACAAGTGAAACAAATGTAAAAGAAACAGGAAGATAGTAGATTTAAATCTAACTATAGTGGTAGCAGGGAGCTCTGGTAGCTTAGTACCTAAGGCACTTGACTGCTAACCAGAAGGCTGGCGGTTCAAACCCACCAGCCACTCCTTGGAAGGAAGATTGGGCAATCTACTTCCGTAGTGATACCGCCTCGGAAACTCAAGGACAGGTTGTTATGAGTCGGGTCTGACTTGATGGCACATAACAACAACAAAAACAACAGAATGATAGCAAGGAGCCCTGTGGTGTAGTGGTTAAAGCATCTGGCTGCTAACTTGAAGGTCAACAGTTCAAATCCATTAGCTACTCCATGGGGAAAAGATGAGGCAGTCTGCTTCTGTAAAGATTTACAGCACTGGAACCCTAAGGGGAGTTCTATTCTGTCCTATAGGGTTGTTAGGAATTGGAATTGACTTGATGGTAGTAGGTTTTGGCTATCTCATAGCAAGATAGTCGATTTACACCCAATTGTATCAAGAATCACTTTAAATATAAATGATCTAAGCACTCCAATTAAAAGGCAGAGACTGTAGACTAGATTAAGAAAAAGCAAGACCCACCTAGATGCTTCTACAAGAAACCCAGTTTAAACATAAAGAAACCAATGGGTTACTTTTTTTTTTTTTAGGCATTACCATGTAAATCCAATTATCACAAAAAATAGGAGGGGATATATTAATATAAGACAAAGTGACTTAGAAACAAAGAATACTGCTAGGAATAAAAGGGAATGTTTCATAATGATAAAGGAGCTGATTCATCAAGAAGTCATAATAGTCTTAAATGTGCAGGCAACTAATACAGAGTTTTAAAATATATGATGCAAAAATTGATAGAACTGAAAAATACAGAAATCTACTATAACGATGGGAGATTGAATAGTCCTTTCTCTGTAATTGATAGAACACATAGACAGGAAAAGTAGTAAGGCTACAGCAAACTAGAACAACACTATCAATCAGTGTGACTTAATTGACATTTTAATAATACTTCATCCATGAATAGAATATGTATTCCTTTCAAGTGGAATTCAATGTTCTCCAAGATAGACTTTATGATGACTGTGGTAGTCAGAATAATTGCCTCTTAAAGATGTCCATGTCTTAATCCCTGGAACCTATGAATATGTCATTTATTTTAAAGCAAAAAAGATTTTGCAGATATGACTATTGATATAGAAGATTATCCTGGATTATTTGAGTAGTTTCAATGTAATCATAAGCATCTTTTAAATGAAATAAGTAGGCAATATAGTCAGAGAATATGTGACAACTGAACAAGAGAAATCAAAGTCATGTGACGGACGGTGGCCATAAACTAAGGAATGCAGACAACTCTAAAAGTTGGAAAAAGTTGTTGTTATGTGCCGTTGAGTCGGACCTGACTCGTAGCAACCCCTCCTTCGGTTTCTGAGGTGGTGTCACTATGGAAGTAGATTGCTCAACCTTCCTTCCAAGGAGTGGCTGGTGGGTTTGAACTGCCAGCCTTCTGGTTAGCAGTCAAGTGCCTTAGGCATTACGCTACAGAGTAGGGAAATGGATTTCTCCCTAGAGCTTTCAGACAAGAAGACAGTCCTGCTGACACAGTGACTGTAGCACAGTAAGAATCACTTAGGATTCCTGACTTCTATAGTTCTAAGATAAAAAATTTGTGTTGTTTTAAGTCACTAAGTTTGTTGTTATTTACTATTGCAATAATGGGAAATTAATACCGTGCCCCAAATACCTATACTCTGAAAATGACAAAACAATGCTCAGAGAAATTAAATAAAACCTAAATAAACAGAGAGATATAATGTGGCCTTGGATATAGCATGTTCAGGTGGAAGGTGTAAATTTTCTCAAATTTATCTATGGATTCAATGCAATTTCAATCAGAATCTAAGTATGATTTTGAGAAGACATTGACAAGCTGATTCTAAAATTTAAATGGCAATGTCCATAACATTTTTGAAAAATAACAAAGTTGGAGGACTCTATTTGATTTCAAGTTTACTATAAAGCTCCAGTGATAAAGATAGTTTGGAATTTGCATAGGGTAACTGAACATAGGAGAGTACAGAAACAGGCCTACAATTATATGATCAATTTATTTTCAGCAAAGGTGCTAAGTTATTTACATGAGGAAAAGAAAATCTTTTCAACAAATTATGTTGAATTAGTAAATATACGATGATAAAATTATGAACCTCCCTTGACTTTAACAGCATACCCAAAATCACAGACTTAAACATAAAAGCTAAAACTATAAAACTTCTAGAAGAAACTGCAAGAGAAAATCACCATGACCTTTAGGTAGGTCTTCACCTCAGATACGATAAACAAACAAACAAAAAAACCCTACACATTGCCCTTGACCATGTATAGAGTTGGCAGACAATGTTTCTACAAGTATATTTGCATGTTAAGAATTCCCAGGTATATAGTGGATTGACAAGGGACTAGGTTGTAGTTACTTCTTGGTAACAGCCAGCTATCCAGGAGAAGTGAATAATTGGACCTGTGGGCTCGGGACCACAGTCGCGGGGGATTAAAAAAAAAAACTACTACCCCAAAAAAAAACATTGTTCTACATCCTACTTTGGCAAGTAGTGACTGGGATCTTAAAAGCTTGCAAGTGGTCATTCAGATGCAATGATGGTTCTCTCCTCATCCAAAACAAAGAAGAATGAAAAAAACCAAAGATGGATGGAAACAATTAGTGTAAGTAACTGGTACACCATGTGATCCTCAGCCTATATGAGAGCAGAACTAGATGGTGCCAGGTTACCACTATCAACCACTCGGAGGGGGATCTATGTAGGAGATGCTGGACAGAGTGGGAGAGCAATGTGGAACAAAACTCAAAATCATTTTTTTTAAAAAAGTGACCATGTTTGCTGGTCTGATAGAGCCTAATGGAACTACTGAAACTATGGCCCTTAGCTGCCCTTTAGGTCTGGAATTGAATCCACTCCTGTGGCTTCCAGCCAAACAAAAGACAGGCATATGAGGTGAACATTTACATTAGGTAGATACACTCCTTGGAGAGATCAATCATGGGAGAACAGAAGGGCTGTCTATGTACAGGGAGAGAGCTGCGGGGCAGGAGTACATGGGAGGGAAGGACATAAGGAAGAGATAACTAAGGGAAGGAAGTGGGAGGGGAGCTATTGAACTGTGGGAAATTGCAATCAATTTCATGAGACAAAGTGTATGTGACCTGCTGTATGGAAAGTGAATTTGCTCTGTAAACTTTACCCAAATCACAATGAAAAAAAAAACAAAAAACAAAAAACCCTACACATACTAAAGAAAAATATGCATACATTAACCTTCATGGAATTAAAAATTTCTGCTTTTGGAAAGATTCCATTAAGAAAATGAAAAATCTTGTTCACTATTGGGCTGAGGGCCAGCCCCTGAGAGTGAGTTTTATTCCAGGCCCAGAATATATCCCAGGGCCATAATATTGGGGGTCTCACCAGACTCCATCTGACCAGTAATTCTGGTCATTATTGAGTTTTTGGATTATGTTCCACATTTTTCCTCTCACTCTATCCAGGATCTCCAGATTTGATTCTTTCCTGAGTGGTTGACACTGGTAGTCGGGCACCATCTAGTTCTTCTGGTCTCAAGGGCCATTGTGTCCTAGGGCTGATTGCTTCCAAATGCCCTTCTTTTTTTTTGTACTCTTCTTCACTTCTGACAATAGGAGACCATCAGGTACATCTTAGATGACTGCTTGAAAGCTTTTATGACCCCAGTTGCTACTCACCAATGTAGGATGAGGAACAAGGAAGGCCTTTGTGTACTTTGTTGTGCCAATTGAGTCTGATGTCCCCTATTACTATGGTCCTGAGTTGGAAGATCCATTGGATCTCTCTCCCACAGTGTCTGGATGTCTGTGAGGGATTACCCTGTGTCTGTCTTTCTATTGTTTCTGTAAGGATTACAGGTATTTTGTATCACTGGTATGTGTGCAAGATCAGCCTGTGCTGAATGTATCCTTGGTTTAGAGTATACTCCTGTTCACTGACCCCCATCTCATCCTTTCAGGTGTTTATGTGTTTATCTGTAGGCTGGTGTTTGGTGTTAATGGTAATGAAGTGTTGTGGGCACACCGGTTGGTATTAGCATCTGTTGTCTATCTCCTATGTGCACAATTCAGTGTCCTCCCTTTTCCTAATGTTATCATGGTAGTCACAGACTGTTTCCATGCATCCCTCCCCTTACCCATGTCAGCATGTGGGCCCCAACTAGCCTGGAATTAATCCCTCCCCTTCCCTTCCCACCCCGGTAACCTACAAAGTGGGTCCCCTTTTGTAAGCAAACCCTTCTTTGTTTACAGTAATGGGCTCATAAAGTATTTGTCCTTCTGCGATTGACTTATTTCACTCATCATAATGTCCTCCAGGCTCATCCACATCATGAGATGATTTGCATATCCCTCATTGTTCTTTAATGTAGTGTAGTATTCCATTTTGTACATGTACCATAATTTGGTTATCCACTCATCCACTGATGGACATTTAGGTTGTTTCCATTTCTTTGCTATAGTGAATTGTGATGCAATGAGCATAGGTGTACATATGTCTGTTCAGTGCTGTCTCTCACCTCTTTAGGATATATTCCTAGTAATGGAATTGTTGGGTCAAATGGTATTTCTATTTTCAGTTTTTTAAGGAAACGCCATACCATATTCCACAATGGTTGTACCATTTTACAATCCCACCAGCAGTGCACCAGAGTTCCAATCTGTCCGCAACCTCGATGAACCCATATGCTCTATGGAAATACATCTCTTGGAGCAATAGACCATGGTGCACCAGAGAGGCAACATTCATATGGAGGAAGTGTAGGACAAACAGAAGTGTATAACTTTGAGGGGCATGGGGGAGGGTTACTGGCCAGGGAGGGGAGGAGACTGGGTTAGGGTTGGGCATGGTAAATGGGGGAGTGAAACTAAATGTACACATAACGTTGAATGTGAAACAAGCTCTTAAAATTAAAAGAAAAAAAAAAAAAGAAAATGAAAATCAAGGCACAGAAGGGGAGAAAATATTTGTGATGTGTATATATGTTGTTATGTGCTGTTGAGTCAGCTCAGACTCATATTGATCCAATATACAACAGGATGAAACATTGCCCTGTACCGTACCATCCCCACAATCTTTGTTGTGCTTGAGCCCATCGTTGCAATCACTGTGTCAATCCATCTCATTGAGGATCTTCCCTTTTTCCACTGTCCTCTACTTTACCAAGGAGCTCTGGTGGCGTAGTGCCTAAGGCATTTGACTGTTAACCAGAAGGCTGGCAGTTCAAATCCACCAGCCACTCCATGGAAGGAAGACTGGGCAATCTATGATATTCTTCCCTAGGAAATTGTCCCTTCTGACAACATGACCAAAGGTTGTAAGAAGCCATTCTTGCATCTAAGGAGTATTCTGGCTGAACTTCTTCTAGGACAGATTTGTTTGTTCTTCTGGCAGTCCATAGTATTTTCAGTATTCTTCACAATTCAAACTCACTGCTGTTGAGTCAGATCCAACTCACAGCGACCCTTCCTTGGGTTTCCAAGGCGGTATCACTATGGAAGTAGATTGCCCAATCTTCCTTCTGATTGCCAAATTGGTCTTCCTTATTGTCCAGCTTTCACAAGCATATGAGCTAACTGAAAATACCATGGCTTGGACTAGACACATCTTGGTTTTCAAAGTGACATCTTTACTCATTAACATTTTACAGCGGTCCCTTGCAACCTATTTGCCCAGGGAAATATGATGTATTTTTCTTGAAGGTTGCTTCCATGGTAGATCCAAGTAAAATGAAATCTTTGACAACTTCAATCTTTTCTCCATCTATCATAATTGTTTACTGATTAAGTTGTGAGAATTTCTGTGTTAGGCTGAGGTGTAATCCACACAGAACACTGTAGTCTTTGATCTTCATGAGTAAGTGCTTCACGTCTTCTTAGCTTTCAGCAAGGTAGGCTGTGTCATCTGCATATCGCAGTTTGTTAATGAGTCTTCCTCCAATATGGATTCCATGTTCATCTTCATTATAGTCCAGCTTCTTGGATTATTTGCTGAGCATACAGATTGAGTAAGTATGGTGAAAGGATATAACCCTGACACACACCCTTCCTGATTTTAAAACATGTAGTATCCCCCTATTCTCTGTGAACAATAGCCTCTTGGTCTATACACAGACTCCTCGTGAGCACAATTAAGTGTACTGGAATTCCCATTCTTTACAATGTTATCCATAATTTGTTATGATCCATATAGTTGAATACATCTGCACAGTCAAAGAAAAACAGGCAAATGTCTTTCTGGTATTTGCTTTCAGCTAAAATCCATCGGAAAGCAGCAGTAATATCCCTCCTTCTCCATCCTCTTCTGAATCCAGCTTGCATTTCTGGAAATTCCTTGTCAATATACTGCTGCAACTGTTTTTGAATTATCTTCAGAATTTTACTTGTGTGTGATATTAATGATATTGTTTGATAAGTTCCACATTCTGAATGGGCACAAACATGGATCTCTTTCAGTCAGTTGGCCATGTAGCTGTCTTCTATATTTCTTGGCATAAATGAGTAAGTGCCTCCAGCACTGCCATCCATTTGTTGAAATATTTCAATGGGTATTCTGTCAATTCCTTGACCCTTGTTTTTCACCAATTCCTTTAGTGCAGCTTGGACTTCTTCCTTCAATACCATTGGTTTTGATCATATGCTATTTCCTGAAATGACTGAAAACTAAAACTCAACTGCCACTGACTTGGTTCCAACTCACAGCAACCCTTCCTTGGGTTTCCAAGGCGCTATCTCTATGGAAGTAGATTGTTCTACTTCCTTCTGAGGAGTGGCTGGTGGGTTTGAACAACCAGCCTTCTGGTTAGCAGTAAAATGCCTTAGGCACTATGCCACCACAGCTCCTGAAATGACTGAACATTGACCAATTCTTTTTGATACAGTGACTCTGCGTATTCCTTCTCATTTCTTTCAATGCTTCCTGCATCATTCAATACTTTGCCCATAAAATCCTTCAATATTGCAATTCAAGGCTTGATTCCCCCCCCCCTCCCCAGTTCTTTCAGCTTGAGAAATGCTGAGTGTGTTATTCCCTTATGGTTTTCTAGTTTCAGGTCTTTGCACATTTCATTATAATACTTTACTTTATCTTCTTGAGCCCTTTGATATCTTCTGTTCAACTCTTTTATTTTCTTCCATTCATTTTAGCTACTCTGTTCAAAAGAAAGTTTCAGAGTCTCTTCTGCCATCCATTTTAGTCGTTTCTTCCTTTCTTGCCCTCTTAATGTATGATGTTCTTGATGTCATTCCACTACTCATCTGGTCTTTGGTCATCAGTATTGGTGTTCAATGCATCAAATCTCTTCTTCAGATGGTCTCTAAATTCAGGTGAATCTACTCAAGGTCATAATTTTGCTCTTGTGGACTCTATCACCTCTTTCCACAGATGTAGTTGATTTGATTTCTGTATATTGTACTGGGCAAGGTCCAAGTGTATACCTGCCATTTATGTTGTTGAAAAAAGGTATTTGTAATGAGTAAGTCATTGATCTTGCAAAATTCTATCATGATATCTCCAGCATCATTGCTATCACCAAGGCCATATTTTCCAACTACTGATGCTTCTTTGTTTCCAGCTTTCACATTCCAATCACTAGCAATAATCAATATAACTTGATTGCATGTTCAGTCAATTTCAGACTGCAGAAGCTGGTAAAAATTTTTAATTTCTTCATCTTTTGCTTTGGTGATTGGTGTGTAAATTTGAATAATAGTTGTATTAAGTGGTCTTCCTTGATATTATCCTATCACTGACAGCATTGTATGTCAGGATAGATCTTAAAATGTTCTTTTTGACAAAGAATGCAACACTATTTCTCTCCAATCTGTCATTCCTGACATAGTGAACAATATGATTGTCTGATTCAAAATGGCCAATACCTGTCTATTTTACCTCACTAATACCTAGGATATAAATCTTTATGTATTCCATTTCATTTTTAACAACTTCCAGTTCTCCTAGATTCATACTTTGTACATTCCATGTTCTGGTTATTAATGAATATTTGCAGCTGTTTCTTCCCATTTTTAAGTTGCTCCATGAGCAAATGAAGGTCCCCCAAAATTTCCTCTATCCATGTCATTAAGGTTTACTCTATTTTAATGAGGCAGCTCTAACCCTCTCTTATTTTGAGCACCTTCTAATACGCGGGGCTCATCTTCTGGTACTATATAAGATAATGTTTCAGGGATATTCTTAAATCTTTCCAGTAATATATCAGACAGTGTTTCACTGCTATTCATAAGGTTTTCAGTGGCCAAGTCTTTCAGAAGTAGATGGTACCATCCATCTCCCCAGTGCTTCTCAGTCTAGAAGCTCTGCTGAAACTTGTCCAACATGGGTGACCCTGCTGGTATTCAAATTGCCTGCAATATAGCCCCCAGCCTCACAGCAACATGCAAGCCATCACAGTCCGACACACAGATGAATGACAGATATGTACATATAACATATATGTGTATATATATGTGCACACACACACATATATATACACACACACATATAAATATATGTATGTATATATTCATAGGCCGCATAATGAACCTATGGGCAATGTTCAACACTGCATATATGTCTGTCGTCCCAATCCTCATAAAGCCTACTATATTAAAAATGTGAGGTACATACAATGGTTGCTAATAACAAATAGCTGCTATTTTTTGATGTACATTTGTGGTGGTTAAGTTTGTGTGTCAACTTGGCTGTTAGCCTGGTTGAGTGGCTGGGCAGCTGGATGCAGTATTTCCCATGATGAGACTGTTAATCAACTCTATGGCAGAATCTACTGTGAACAGTGAGTAGCTGCCTTTGGGTATGTGGTCTGCTTTCCATATATAAGCAGCAGCTTTGGGAATGGTCTCTAGCTTATGGCACGCTTGAACCCTGCATGTAGCCAAGTTGCTGTTCAGCAGCCTGACATGCTCTGCTGATTCTGGGACTTTCAATGGACATCAGTCAATGGCCTGGTATGTTGTTTGGTAACATCGGGACTGTATCATTTTATTTATTGACCTTGGGCTTGTTAGCCTCAGCAGCCAGTAGCTGTTTGAGTGAAGAGATGCCTCTGGCTTCAGTGGGCTGGAAGCAAGAGGCACAGCTGAAGCTCAAGGTTGAGGGGCTTCACACATCCCATAGAGCCTGGCACCTTGAACTTGGATTTAAAGCCTCCAAACTGTAAGAGAATAAACTCATGTTTGTTTAAGCCATCCCATTTGTGGTATATTCTTGTCAGAGTGGCACTAGATAACCAGAACAACATCAAGACATTATTATTGTTATCACTGTATTACGTTAAAATGTTTTAGTATATCTGGAAGTGTTTCTTAATCTTTGCTTTTACATAGAAAGGTACATTATATACTATACACTAAGACAAACATTTGACTAACTGACATTAGACACAAACTGTACCTAACTGTTCCAACTTAGGTACAAATTTGACTTAAAGACAGAGTAAGGAATAGAACTCATTTGTAATCTGGGGATTGCTTGTATATAATATGGTGTTTGCACAATGTTCACATCACATATACACAACGTATTGTGTACTTTAAGCGATGTATGACTGTATGTGTATACATATACACATACATACATATATATATATTCACCTCTATCCAGAATATTTAAAGAACACTTACAACTCAATAATAATAAGACAAATATCCTTATTTTAAAAAGATGAGCAAAAGATTTGAACAGATATTTCATAAAGAAGATATATTAATAGCTTATAAGTAACAAAGTGTTTCATTTCATCAGTCATTTGGGATATGCAAAATTAAAGTCCATGGAGATACCACTACATACAGACTCTTGTTGTTAGCTGCTGTTGAGTATATTTCAACTCACAGTGACCCCAAATGTGCAGAGTAGAACAGCTCCACAGGGTTTTCAAGGCTGTGAACTTTCAGAAGCAGATCGTTAGACCTGTCTTTGAGGTGCCTCTTGCAGCGTTCAAACCATCAACCCTTCAACTAATAGTTGGGCACTGAATCATTTGTGCCAAACAAGGACTACTACACACCCACTAGAATTGCTAAAATCAAAAAAGTTCCAACTGGAACTCTCATACATTGCTGATAGAGATGTTAAATGGTACATCCACTTTGGAAACCAGTTCAGTAATTCTTATTACTTAAGCATAACTTTATCATCCAAAAAAAACTAAACTCACTGCCATGGAGTCAGACCTGACTCATAGCGACCCCTCCTTGGGTTTCCGAGGAGATATCACTGTAGAAGTAGATTTCCCAACCTTCCTTCCAAGGAGTGCCTGGTGGGTTTGAACTGCTAGCTTTCTGGTTAGTAGTCAAATGCCTTAGGCACTATGCCACCAAAGCTCCTATTTCTGGCCTGGGAATGAAAAATTTCTTTAAAAGATAAGGAGCCCCGGTAGCACAGTGGGTAAGCACCTGGCTGCTAACCAAAAGGTTGGTGGTTTGAATCCATCAGCTGCTCTGCAGGAGAACTTTGAAAGATAATTCACACCTGAAGAGATAATGGGTGAACAAACATTTGTTAACCTACCACTTTTGTTACATGTGAAAATCAAAAGTTAAAATTTCTATTTGCCATGGGGTTTCCAAAGCAACAACTGTGAATTCCAACAGCAATGAAACACATTGTTGTTGTTGTTGTTGTTAATGCGCCGTTGAGTCGCACCCAACTCATAGCGACCCCTCCTTGGGTTTCCGAGGCAGTATCTCTACTGAAGTAGATTGCCCATCTTACTTCCGAGGAGTGGCTGGGGAGTTTGAACTGCCAGCCTTCTGGTTAGCAGTCAATTAGGATTTAAAAAAAACAAATATATGACACTATGTTTCCTGGCTGGCCTCTAAGTATATGTTGTGCACATGGAATGGGTAGCCAATTGCAACTCATGGTGACATGTGTATCACGTAGAACTATATTCCATAGAGTTTTCAATGGCTGACTTTTTGCAAGCAGATCACCAAGTCTTTCTTTTATGGTGCCTTTGGGTGAAATGGAACCTCCAATCTTTTAGTTAGCAGCTGAGTGCATTAATCATTTGCCCCACCCAGGGACCCCCTATTTACAAACAGTGACTGTTCATTTGATTTGATCTAGTTAAACTAGGAGACTTGTAGATTCCGTGTTTCTCAACTCAAGAATTACTGGTGTTTTGGGCAGAATAAAGTTTTATTCTATGATATTATCCAGCCACTGCAAAGCATTTAGCATTCTTGGCTCTACCCACCAAATGCCATTTGCTCTCTCAGCTCTTTCAACAACCAAAATGAAACTCCCACACATTTCCAAATGCACCCCAGGATCCCTGGGTCCCAGTACACTGTTGGGGAAAAAAAACAAGAAACAAAAAAGCAACCCAAACCAAACCAGTTGCTGTCAGGTTGACTCCAATTCATGGTGATCTCAAGTGTGCAGAGTAGAACTGCACTCTAAAGGGTTCACAAGATTGTCACCTTTGGGAAGCATATTACCAGGCCTTTCTTCTGAGGTAACTTGGTGGGTCTGAACTGCCAACCTTTCAATTAGTAGTTGTGCACTTAGTCCTTTACTCTTACCCTGTTAGGAACCACTGGGTTATGTCCTTTTCCTTGCAATCTTTAGTTTTCCCCTTAACTGATAAACAGAGGGGAAATAAACAGCAACAAGAGACAGTTCAAAAAGGTAGTGTTAAAGGCCAGACCCACTAATATTACAGGAACTTAACAGCAGAGAGTAAAAGACCCCAAGAAGTGGAGGAGGTGAAGAAGTAAGAAGCAGAACACTGAAGTCGTCTTAGGGCTACAGGTAAGCAGGGAGGGCTGGGGAAGAGAAGAATAGGATTCAGTGAAAAGTAAATCAAATTCTAAACATCCAAAACCAAAAACTAAACTCATTGCCATCAAGTCGATTCTGACTCATAGCAACCCCCTTAGGGTTTCTGAGGGGGTAAATTTTTACAGAAGTAGATTGCCCAGTCTTTCTTTTGTGTACTGGCTTGTTGCTTTGAACCACCAACCTTCTAGTTAGCAGTCACATGCCTTATGCACTATGACACCAGTTGTTGTTGTTGTTATGTGCCGTCGAGTTGGCCCCAACTCATAGCGACCCTCCTTGGGTTTCCGAGGCAGTATCACTACGGAAGTAGGATTGCTCAACCTTCCTTCCAAGGAGTGGCTGGTGGGTTTGAACTGCCAGCCTTCTGGTTAGCAGTCAAGTGCTTTTAGCCACTATGCTACCAGAGCTCCCAGAGCTCCTTTAAACATCCAAATATCCCCAGAAATAACAGGTCCAATAAATAGAATCATTTTAAAAATCTGCAATGGCTAAATTACGTTCAGTATACTCCGTTAGAACAATGCCTGGTGTGGTAGTTAAGGTTATGTGTCAATTTGGCTGGGCTTGGTTTTTAATGGCTGGACAGCTGGATGTAGTATTCCCCATGATGAGACTGGCAATCAATTCCACGGTGGAATCTGCTGTGAACAGCTGAGTAGCTGCCTTAGGGGATGGGGTCTGTTTCCAGTACATATGAAGACACTTGGAGAAAGGACTTGAGCTTTATAGCACATCTGGATCCTACATTTGGCTGAGTCTTCATCTCAGTGCCTGCCATGTTTTCTTCCAATCTTGAGACTGTTTTGGGACTTGAACTACAGGCCTGTCGTGTTGTTTGATAATTTTGGGACCATGTCATTGTACTCGTTGTGGACAGCTTGCAGCTGTCTGATTCAGAGAGGCCTCTACCTTAAGTGGGTTGGGAGCAAGAGGCAGAGCTGAAGCCCAAGGTCAAGGGGCCTTTACCCAGCTCTAAGAGCTGGCACTTTGAACTCAGACTTCTAGCCTCCAAAAATGTAAGAGAATAAATAAATCCCTATTTGTTAAAGCCATACAGTTGTGGTATTTCTGTTATAGCAGAACTAGAGAACCAAAACACCTGGTAAATAAAAACTCACTGCTATTGAGAAGATTCCAACTCATAGTTGGTTTCCAAGGTTGTAAATCTGTACAGAAGTAGACTGCCTCATCTTCCTTTCGCAGAGCAGCTGATGGATTCGAACCACTGACCTCTTGGTTAACAGTTAAATGCTTTAACCACTATGCCTCCAAAGCTCCTGGTAAACAGTAAGCCAATAAATACATACTGAATAAATAATTTGGAAAGATTGCTATGCAAAATATCCAAAATCTGGATGACTACAGGCTTACTTTTCAGTTACCCAGAAAAATTAATTAACTGACCTCATTTTTCTAGCATGCCACTTGTTCTTTTCTCCAACACTCACAAGGCTTAGCAGTCTATAAATCTAATAAAAATCATCATATTTATGCAACTAGCTAATCTACTAACCTAGCTGCTGAAGCCTGTCTTCTTTCAGATCCAGGGAAATGGGTACAGGATGTGAGATAAGTGAATTGGTAGATACCATGCTTTCCCTTGCACCTAGCCACAAAGAAATTGCTAATCCTATCTGCAATCTTGGTATGATGAAACAGAATATACAAATACGCTAATTTATACATACATGTATACATATATTTTATAAAATTGATCATACCATTTACAGTATTTTATATTCTATCTCTTAAATTTAATGTGAACCTCATCAGATATTCTGCTATAACAAATTTAATGCCTATATAAATAATTGGGGAGCTCTAGTGGTATAGTGCCTAAAGGCATTTGACTGCTAACCAGAAGGCTGGTGGTTCAAAACCACCAGCCACTCCTTGGAAGGAAGATTGAGCAATCTACTTCCATAGTGATACCGCCTTGGAGGGGTCGCTATGAGTCCAATCGACTCAACGGCAGTTAAGTTTTTTTTTTTTTTGTATATAAATAAACATTGCAATGATGAGTCAAATGTATTCAACCAACCTCCTGCTGATGGACTTTTAGAATTTTTTTTTTTTGTTTTTGTTTACAATTATGAACTACACTTTGATGCACATTCCAGTTGCTAGGTATTTGTATACAAATGTGATTATTTTCTTATAATAAATTCCTAAGAGTGGAAATTTTAGGTCAAAAGACTGCCTGAAAATGGGTATTTTCTCATTATCTAAAAAACATTGAATTATAAATGAAACACCCAATGTGATGGATGGAAAATGAAACACTTTAATTTGACTGTCTTTGATTTCTTATAAGATTGAACTTTTTAATATTACCAACAAATATTTTTAATATTACCAACCAAAACCAAACCAAACTCACTGCCGCTGAGTTGCATCTGACTCATGGCGACCCCTATGATCTGAGACAGTATCACTACTGAAGTAGATCGCCCAATCCAGGAGCGGCTGGTGAGTTTGAACTGCTCGTCCTCAGGTTAGCAGTCAAATGCCTGAGGCACTAAGCCATCAGAGCTCCCTTAGTATTACCATTTACTATTTTATGGATTGAATTGTGTACTCCAAAAACATGTGTTGTAAATCTTAACCCCTATACATGTGGATATAATCTCATTTGGAAACAGGCTTTTCTATGTTATGTTAATGAGGCCATATCAGGGTATGGTATGCCTTAAGCCAATCATTTTTGAGATATAAAAAGACCAGATTAGGTACAAAGAGAAGCAAGGGAGTACAAATGAAGAAATAATGATGCCATGTGGAGATCCTCAAGGAACCCAGGAAGAGAAGCTGAAAGATTTTCCACAGAGTAGAAGAGAGAGCCTTTCCCTAGAGCCAGTGCCCTGAAATCATACTTCTGGCCTCCTAGACTGTGAGAAATAAATTTCTGGTTGTTACAACCACTCACTTATGGGATTTGTTATAGCAGTATTAGCTATTCTACATAACATTTCAAATTTTTATGATTTGTTATTTTTTGGGAAGTTCATCTTTTCCTCATTGAATCTATAAATGCATGCTATATGTATAAAAAATATATTTTTTCAGACTTAAAAAAAGTAATGGATTTATCATTCATTGCAACTCAAATTTCACAAACAAACCAGCCATACAAAGTTTAAAACTACTTTAGAAAAATATGATTAACTATTTGTCTTGCTGGTATTTCTAAGATTCTCAGTAGACCCTTAAAATAGAGAAATCAACAGAGTTCCAAATTACCTAGTGGCATAATTATGAAGAGTCTCATAATTAGAATCTTAGTGACTGCTGAAAAGTAAGGATGTTTCAATCTTTTTAGAGGTATGTATTGCTTTTTTAAAAAACAAACAGATTACAAAGAAAGAGACATGAGTCTAGAATTATTTTCTCATTGAAAAGATTTCCATTACAGATATGCCTTTAAAAATATCCCACCATCTTACCTGAATGTTGTCAAACTTCAAGCCTGGCATGGTGAGATTCTCCTTGTCTATGAACACTGTGCTGTACTGTTGAGTAGCTACAGAAATCAAAACACTCCTGGTCTCCTCACTAGGAAGCCATGCATCGTTTCTTCGGTCCATTTCACTCATGTTCAGCGCTGTGGCAAAGGGGTCATCACTCCCTGCAAATACAGCTTGAATCTGTGAAAATGGTTTTGGAGACTGAGAAATTTCTAGAGAAGCTGTAGAAATACCTGATTCTGATCTTTCAATCCCTGGTGAGTAAGAAGGATCAGCAGAATCAGGGGATTTATCACCCACTGGAGTAGTGAGTGAAGACAATTTTTCTGGTACTGAAGAGCCTGCATTAGGATTACTGACAGAAATGAAGGTGGATGTAGTAAAGGAATCAAAGAAATCTGAAGCCAAGGAATTTGTGTTGGTTGTATCTCCAAAAAATTTACTCAGGCTGGGACTTGGCTGGACCACCTGAGGAGGTGTCTTGGCTGAAGTTTCACTTGCACTGCTGAAACTAGGAGATTTTACCATTTGAGACTCAAAGCCATCATGAAGAAACAAGTGAGGCTGGGAATTAGATGTATTTGATTGACTGAAAATGGTGCATACGGGAACAGGCTCATCTTTAGAAGACTGACTAGAAGACATTTCTGATACTTGTTCTTCTGGGTTAGTTTTTTCATCACTTGGGACTGAGTCCGCTGCGTCTTCACTTTCAAATATGGGCATGCCTTTTACTTCTTGTGTTGGATCTTCTTTCAATGAGGCTCTGCTATCAGGGGTCATGTCAGAGACATCTTTGGGTGTACTATCATGGTCCGTTTCACTATCATTACTCAGAGTATCAATTTCTTCCTTATCTATATTTTCTACTCTGTCATTAGCTTTGCTTTCTACAGGCTCCACAACATCCTGCAAACAACCAAGCTCACCCACATCATCTTCACTATTATTAGGAGAGTCAGAAATGAGGACACTTTCCATCATTTGCTCATTAAGCTTATCTATGAAATTATTAGAATCTTCTGATATGGTCTCATTCTCTTCAGACCCAAATTCATCTCCACCAAGATCAATGGTTTCTTCATGAAAAAGAAGCTGCCCTTGTTCTTCCTGAGTCACCTGCTGAATGATGTTCTCTGTTTCTACTTCAGTTGGAGAAGATTTGTCAGTCATGTTCTGATTAGTACCTTTGGCATTTTCCATAGTTGCCTGAAACAAAGACAAATACAAATTAACATAATCAGTTTTGTGTTTAAGTTATTAAGCTAATGTGACCTTATTATTAAAAATTTTAATTAAAAAATGTTTAGTGTAACATATTCAATGGTTCAAAATTCAAAAGACTTTAATTTCTTCAACCTTTTAAATACTATTCATTCTTTGGGAGCTCTGGTAGCATAGTGGCTAAGGCATGTGACTGCTAACCAGAAGGCTGGCGGTTCAAACTCACCAGTCACTCCTCGGAAGGAAGGTTGGGCAATCCTACTTCTGTAGTGATACTGCCTCGGAAACCCAAGGAGGGGTCGCTATGAGTTGGGTCCGACTCGACGGCACATAACAACAACAACAACAACAATTCATTCTTTAAAGTTCAGTTGAAGTCTCCCTTATCCTTGAAGCATCCCAAACATATTCCAAATGTGTAATAATCTGTGTTCTTTCCTGGGGTTATAACATTATCTATTTAATTCTGGGAATTTGAGATAGTGAGAATGGTATGAGCTCAAGCTGAGCAGTAAGAAAGCAAAAAGCATTCTCACTGATCAGTGACTGCTGAAGCTAATGACAAGAATAAATAACGTTTATTAAGGTCTTACTCTATGCCAAGCTTTCCAAGTATTTTCTTAATCTTTAAAATAGCTCTCTGATACAGCTGCTATCATTTCTGTTTTGAAGATGAGGAAACTGAGGCTTACAGAAATCCTGTGGACTGTTCAAAATCATACAGCTAGTAAGTGGAGAAACCAGAACCAGCTAAAGCTGAAATGTTGGGTTGACACTGGATAGCAGAGGGCCAAGAATGAGGAAAGGCATTTGAATCCAAAAAAAAAGTATTTTTTCCTTTCCTTGAAGAACTTTTTTTTCTTTTTTTGGTAAAAATTACTTTATATAGTTCTTCTTTAATAATGAAAGGAAATACATAAAGATTGATATCCTATGCATTAGTGAGCTGAAATGGACTGGTTTTGGCTCTTCTGAATGGGACAATCACATGGTCTACTATGCTAGGAATAACAAAGTGAAGAGGAATGGTGTCACATTCACCTTCAAAAAGAACATTTCAAGATCTCTTATGGCATAGTGCCTAAGGCATTTGACTGCTAACCAGAAGGCTGGTAGTTCAAACCCACCAGCCACTCCTCATAAGGAAGATTGGGCAAGGTAGAGATACCGCTTCAGAAACCCAAGGAGGGGTCGCTATAAGTCTAATTGATTCGATGCAGTAAGTTTGGTTTTATCCTTTAGTACAATACTGTCAGTGATAGGATATGATAGGATAATATCCATATGCCTAAAAGGAAGACTTATTAAAACTATTATTCAAATTTATGCACAAATTACTAAAGCCAAAGATTAAGACACTGATTTTTACCAACTTCTGCAGTTTGATATTGACCAACCACGCAAGCAAGATATATTGATAATTACTAGTGATTGGAATATGAATGTTGGCAACAAAGTAAAAGAAAAGCATCAATAGTTGGAAAACATGGCCTTGGTGATCAGCAATGATGCCAGAGATCACGTGACAGAATTCTGCAAGACCAATGACTTGCTCGTTGCAGATATCTTTTTCAAACTACATGAACAGTGACCATACACGTGGATCTAGCCAGATGGAATATATAGGAATCAAACTCTGGAAAGAGATGATGGAGAAGATCAATATTGTCCAAACAAGGCCAGGAACCGACTGTGGAACAGATGATCAATTCTTTTTATGCAAATTTAAGTTGAAGCTGAAGAAAATTAAAACAAGTCCAGAGAGCCAAAATATGGCATTGAATGTATCCCATCTGAATTTAGAGACCATCTGAAGGATAGAATTGATGTACTGAATACCAGTGACCACAGATAAGTTGTGGGATGACATCATATGTAAAGAAAGCAAAAGGTTATTTAAAAAAAAAAAAAAAAAAGGGAAAGGAAGTAACAACCAAGATAGATGACAGAAGAGACTCTGAAGCTTGCTCCTGAGAAGAGAGCAGCTAAAGTGAATGATGAAGAAATGACGAAGCAAAAGACTGGAACAGAAGATTTCCAAGGGCAGCTCGAGAGGACAAAGTAAAGTATTATAATGAAATGGACAAAGACCTGGAGCTGAAAAATTAAAAAGGGAAGAATATGTATGGCATTTCTTAAGCTAAAATAAATGAAGAAAATATTTAACCCTCTGGGTGTGATACTGAAGGATTGATATGGTCAAAAATTCTATGGTCAAAATATTGAACAACACAGGAAGAATCAAAAGAAAATGGAAAGAATACACAGAGTCACAGTACCAAAAAGAACATTCAACCATTTCAGGAGGTAGCATACGATCAAGAACCAATGGTATTGAAGGAAGAAGTCCAAACTGATGGTATTGAAGGAACTGGCAGAAAAACAGGGCTCCAGGAATTGACGGAATTCCCGCTGAGATATTTCAACAAATGGATGTGGTTCTGAAGGCACTTAACTCATTTATGCCTTATAGAAGAGAGCTACCTGGCGAACTGATTGGAAGAGATCTGTATCTATGCTCATTTCAGAGCAAGGAGATGCAAAAGAATGCAGAAATTGTCAAAGCACATAATTAATACCACATGAAAGTAAAATTGTAAAGATAATTCAAAAATGGTTGCAGACTATACTGACAGGGAACTGCCAGAGATTCAAGCTGGATTCAGAAGAGAGGGTGGGATGAGGAATACTACTGCTGATGTCATATGGATCTTGGCTGAAAGCAAAGAATACCTGAAATATTTTTACCTGTGTTTTACTGACTGTGCAAAGGTATTCAACTGTGTGGATCACAACAAATTATGTGTAACATTGTGAAGAACAGGAATTCCACAACACTTAGTTCTGCACATGAGGAACCAGTACATACACCAAGAGGCAGTCATTAAAACAGAACAAAGGAGAGGGAACACTCCAAAAAACAAAAACAAAACAAACAAAATTAACAGTACAAAGGGATACTGCATGGTTTAAAATCAGGAAGGGTATGCATCTGGGTTGTAACCTTTCACCATATTTATTCAATTTGCATGGTGAGCAAATAATCCAAGAAGCTGGACTATATGAAGGAGAATGTGCATCAGGATTGGAGGAAGGCTCATTAACAACCTGCAACATGCAGATGACACCACACTGCATGCTAAACATGAAGAAGTCTTGAAGCACTTATTGATGAAGATCAGAAACTACAGCCTTCAGTATGGATTACAACTCAACATAAAGAAAATGAAAGTCCTTACAACTGGACAATAGCAACATCCTGGTAAATGGAGAAAAAATTAACATTTTCCAGGATTTCATTTTACTTAGATCCACAATCAAGCCATGGAAGCAGCAGTCGAGAAATCAAATGACGTATTACATTGGGCAAATCTGCTGCAAAAGACCTCTTTGAAGTGTTGAAGAGCTAAGATGTCACTTTGGAGACTAACATGCACCTGACCCAATCCATGGTATTTTCAATAGTCTCATATGCACGTGAGAGCTGGACAATGAATTAAGCAGACCTCAGAAGAATTAATGCATTTGAGTTGTGGTGCTGGTGAAGAATATTACATGTACCATGAACTGCTAAAAGAATGAATAAATCTGTCTTGGAGGGAGTATAGCCAAATGCTCCATAGAAGTGAGAATGGCCAGACTTTGGGTATGTTGTCAGAAGAAAGCAATCTTTGGAGGAGGATATCATGCTTGGCAAAGTAGAGGGTCAGTGAAAAAGGAGAAGACCCTCAGTGAAACGGATTCACACAGTGGCTGTGATAATGGGCTCAAAAATGATAGTAATTCTGAGGATGGCACATGGCAGTGTTTCATTCTGTTGTAATAGGCTAACTACATTTTGGAGCCAACTTGACAGCACCTAACAACAACAAAGTTTTTCTTTAATAGAATGCATGATGAAAAACTGAGACATGTTAAAATTTTGTTAGGCAAGATGGATTTTCATAATAATATGTGGGAGACATATGTGCCCCTATACTCTGGAGGTAGGACAGGTAGGAGGAAGCATGAGTAAAACTGGTTCTTAGCAAATTTATTTTATCATGTGAAACTTTTGGAAACACGACACATAAAGGCACCCTGTAATGGTTACATACAATTGTTGTTTGAGTCACCTTTTTCATAGTGCTGCAACCTCTGCACACCATCTAGATCTCTGGACAGATAAATGCCTTCCAATCTACCCTTAAGTCATTTGGTACCCTGCTTCCTCTGGGCTCCTTCTTCAAAAAAACAGGGAATCTTACTTTTACTTTGATTTCCAGACTCACAGTAAGCTGCTTAATGAAAGTAAGTCAGAAAGGAAGCTAGTCACATTTGGCCATATTCTTACATGGTGTTGTAAACAAAAATTAGCATGGCACCTTTACTACTGAGGGTGGAGGTGTGGAGGAGTGGTAGTGCTTAGCAAAAGAATGTAGAAAGTGAGAGTTATTTGCATACAGATATGGTATTACACCTGAAAATAAGTTATTCACTTGAAAATTATATCACCAAAACCACAACTTCCAAATAACACATAGCAAACCACAAATGCATCTACAAGGCTTACCTCACTGTACACATGCTAGATAAAAGTTTTACATATTCACACCTTTGGGATGTACCTCCTCATTCAATATCCTCTAAACCATGATTTACCCTCAATACCATGATTTGGCTCCACTGTATGTTTCTTCAGTTATAAAATTATACATGTCCCCACCAGATTCCAGCCAGTACTATAAATGGAACACTAGCATCCAAAGGCACGAGAGAGGCAAAAATTAAGTGTATCATAAATGTCCCACTGGTCATGAAAGGGTTAAAGAAATCTAAAATACTCTGATAAAAGGTTTTTTTTCCAGAAGGAAACCACCTTTTTGATCTTTTAAAACTATACTTGGCTAATTTCTAGATAAGAATACTTTTTCTGTCAACACTTCCATCACAGTACTCCAAATTAGCTTTGCTGTAGTATGTCATCAATCACTCCGAGAACTGAAGACAAAATTATTTTAAACCAGATAATTAAAAGTTAAAATATTTTAGAAAATTTCTTGTCCAACACAGTCAGTTACTAATTCTCTATTTCTTAAACACTCATCCAATAATTAGCTGTTGTTGTTGTTGTTATGTGCTGTTGAGTCAGACCCGACTCATAGCGACCCCTCCATGGGTTTCCGAGGCAGTATCACTAGGGAAGTAGATTGCCCAACCTTCCTTCTGAAGAGTGGCTGGTGAGTTTGAACCGCCAGCCTTCTGGTTAGCAGTCAAATGCCTTAGGCACTACTCTACCAGAGCTCCCTAATAATTAGCTATATAAACTAGTAAAAAAATACAATGTAAAGAAGCAAAAGCATGCATTCCTGTAATGTTTCATGGGGAGCTCAAAAAGGAGGCTACCTCAAGAATAACAAAGTGCAGAATCAGTCATATGTACTTAAAGCTTTTCTGTTTGATTTTACCTGTGCAGGAAATGGAAACAGTGTGAAGACCATGCAAACAACAAGCATGATGTTCTGATTTTCGCATATTTTTACAAGGACCTGAAAACCAATAGAGTTTTCTTCTTCTTGTTATTATTCTCGTACTTTGGTCATGTTCCCACAAGGTACCAGTCCCTGGAGATGGATATCATACAAGTATGATTCATTTGAAATCACTTGCTAAGGCAAAGCAGAGGGTCAGCAAAAAAGAGGAAGACCCTCAACGAGATGGACTGACACAGTGGCTGCAATGATGGGCATGGCAAAAATATGAGGATGGTACAGGATCAGACAATGTTTCAGTCTATTACACATATTGCTACAAGTTAGAACCAACTTGATAGCACCTAACCACAACAATTTTTTTTTATTCTAAAAATAAGAATTTGTTTCCAGATAAGGCTATGATTCAAGAAATAGATTATATTTTTCCCTCATCTTCTAACACTGACTAGATTCTAGGTTCTAAAATTAATTCTAATTCAGTCTGATAGATTTAAATTTTTGATTGAATAATTTCTTGTAGAAAGATCAGCACAAGGCCGGTCCTTTTGAGGCACAGGTTAAAGATATCCCAAATATCCAACTTTTCAAAACTGCTGTGCCACTCCATCATTTCTGACATCAACTCCTCTTCCTCCCCTCAATAATCTGCCTCCCATCTTAGGTTTCCATAGTTTGTTGTAATGCTTCACAGAACTCACAAACTCCCAAGGAAATGGTTCACGTGATAGTGGTGGAGGCTGGAAGGCTGTTAAGTGCCAGGTCTGTGGTAGGTCTAGAGGATTCTCACAACTCAACATGGTTCCAGGGATTGGTGAACCAAAATCGTCAGGTCAGATGGTGGTTCTGTCTCAAGTCCAGGGGTGAGATGATGAACCAAACACAGCATCAGAGCAAGACAGTGAACTTTCCCAGAACATTCGTAAACTATCTTTAAGGAAGCCAATGGTGGTGACATGAGTCACACACTCTAGCAAGGTGGGGCTCAAGACACATCCCACCCTAAACACGCATAGAGAACAGGATTTACAATACCTCACAAAAATGGTGGTGACTTGAGTCATATCCTCCAGCAAGGTGGGACTCAAGATGCATCCTACCCTACATGCATAGAGACTAGGATTTACAATAACAGCAACAATGCCATGCACTGCTGTAGAGTCAGATCCTACTTGTAGTGACCCTTCCTTAGGTTTCTGAGGAAAGTAAGGAAGTAGATCGCCCAACCTTCTTTCTGAGGAGTAGCTGGTGGGTTTGAACCAGTCAAGCACCTTAGACACAACGCTACTGTTGTTGTTGTTGTTAGGTGCCGTGGAGTTGTTTCCGACTCATAGTGACCCATGCACAGAATGGAACACCACCTGATCCCGCACCAGCTCCATGATCCCTGCTATACTTGAGCCCATCATCACAGCCACGATGTCAATCCATCTCGTTGAAGGCCTCCCCCTCCGTTGTTGACACTCCACCCTACCAAGCATGACATCCTTCTCCAGGGAATGGTCCTTTCTGACAACATGACCAAAATTGGTGAGACCAAGTCTGGCCATTCTCGCTTCCAAGGAGAATTTTGGGTGCACTTCCTCCAGGACAGATATTAGTTCTTTTAGCAGTTCGTGGAACTTTCGGCATTCTTTGCCAGCACCACAACTCAAAAGCATCAACTCTTCTTCGGTCTTCCTTATTCATTGTCCAGCTCTAACATGCATACGAGGTGAATGGAAATATCATGGCTTTTGTCAGGTGCACCTTAGTCCTCAAGGAGACATCCTTGCTCCTCAGTACTTGAAATAGCTCCTTCGTGGTTGACTTTCCCAGTGCTACACGTCATCTAATGTCCTGACTGCTGTTTCCAATGGTATCAATTGTAGAACCAAGCAATGTGAATTCTTTGACAACCTTTTAGTGATCTCTTGGTTTCTTCATGGATAATGTTCTTGATATCCTCCCAAAATTCTTCTGGTTTTCGGTCGCTGGTGTTCGATGCTTCAAATATATTCTTTAGATTATCTCTAAATTCAGGAGCGATATATTCAAGATCATATTTTGGCTCTCTTGGACTTGTTTTAATTGTCTTTAACTTCACGTTGAACTTGCATATGAGCAGTTAATGGTCTGTTCCACAATCAGCTCCTGGCTTGGTTTTGGCTGAAGATACTGAGCTTTTCCACCGTCTCTTGCCACAGATGTAGTCAATGTGATTCCTGTGCATTCCATCTGGTGAAGTCCACGTGTACAGCCACCATTTGTGTTGCTGAAAAAAGGTGTTTTCAATGAACAAGTCGTTGGTCTTGCAAAATTCTACCATGCGAGTTCCAGCATTATTTCTGTCACCAAGGCCAAATTTTCCAACTACCAGTGATTCTTCTTTGTTTCCAACTTTTGCATTCCAGTCACCAATGATAATTAACACATCCTGCTTGCATGTTTGGTCAATTTCAGACTGCAGAAGTTGACAAAAATCTTCAATTTCCTCATCTTTGGCTTTGGTGGTTGGGGCATAAATTTGAATAACAGTCATATTAATGGGTCTTCCTTGTAGATGTATGGATATTATCCTATCACTGACAGCATTCTACCTGACAAAGAACTGTACTGAAATGTCCCACAGACAAAAACAATAACAATAAAATAATTACTGAGCTCTTAGTTTGTCTTAGACACAAGGCTGAATGTATCATTATCCCTGCTCTCAGGGAGCCAACATTAGGGAATGAGACAGGGCTGTGATAATGAGTCTTTCAATTCATAAACATGTTTAATCTTTTCATTTATTCAGGACTTCTTAAAGTCTTTTAATAAAATTTTAATTTTTTCTCCATGAAAGGCTTTGTGCATCTTTTTAGAAACATTTTGAGGTACTCAGTATTTTTTATCCTATTTATGCTTCCTTCATGGAACTGAACCCTGCTGTCTCATATGATGGGGATGGGGGCATCTTGCCACTACATATAAATGGAGGAGCTCTGGTGGCATAGTGGTTAAAGCATTTGACTGCTAACCAAAAGGTTGGTGGGAGAAAAATGAGATAGTTGGCTTCTGTGATGATTTACAGCCTTGGGAACCTTATGGGGCAGTTCTATGCTGTCCTAAAGGGTTGCTGTGAGCCACAATTGACTCAATGGAAGTAGGTTTGGTTTTGATTTATTGTAAATGGTATATAAGTAACTCTGTTAGTGTGTACAGATGTTAAGCACCTGGCTATTAACCAAAATGTCTGCAGTTTGAAACCACCAGATGCTCCAAGGGAGAAAGATGTGGCAGTCTGCTTCCATAAAGATGACAGACTGTCTTTTAAGGTCACTAGAAGTCAGAAGGAGCTCTGGTAGCATAGTGACTAAAGCACTTGACTGCTAACCAGAAGGCTGGCGGTTCAAACCCACCAGCCACTCCTCGGAAGGAAGGTTGGGCAATCCTACTTCCGTAGTGATACTGCCTCGGAAACCCAAGGAGGGGTCGCTATGAGTCGGGGCCGACTCGACGGCACATAACAGCAACAACAAGAAGTCAGAATTGACTTCACAGTGATGGATTTGGTTTTTGTTTTTTAAACGGCATAAGTATATATATACAATTAATTATATTTTAAAAATATATTGATTTAATATGCATCAACTTTATTTAATGCCTTTACTGATTCTAATAATTTCTCTGGTAATTCCTTTGGATTATCTGTATCAGTGGTTATGAACCAGAAGAGAAATTGTTTTCTACCCTTCATCAACATTTCAGATGCACAGAGGTGTTTTTTGGTTGTCATTAAGAAGGGAGGGGGCAAGGAATGGCAATATGAGAGGCATTTTTCCTCAGTCCAGGGATGTTAAGTCCTGCAATGGACGGGACAGTCCACCACAACAAATTACTGTCTTATCCATTGGGCAATCTACTTCTGTAGTGATAGTGCTTTGGAAACCCAAGCAGGGGTCGCTACGAGTTGGGTCTGACTCAACAGCACATAACAACAACATCCATTGTGGCATGGAAAACTATTTCACTTACAAAAAATTGATAATTTTATTTATTTTTTTCCTTACTAATTCTTATATCTTCTATTTATTTACTGGACAGTTTAAGACTGGTGGAACCAAGCTGAATCCAAGTGGTGACATGGACATTCTTGGCATCTTGTGCCTAATCAGGAAATGCTTTAAATGTTTGTTCATGCTCTCTTTTGTACAACTACTTGTTCTCTAGTTCATTTTTTTTTTTTTAAATTTCCTTCCTCTTCATTCCTCTGTATATGCTATTTATTTTCTAATTTATAAATTGGTGGCTTAACTCATTAATTGTCAGTTCTTCTTTTCTAAACAAGTAATTGAGCACTTGAGGCCAAAGTTAAAATTTGGTTCTTTGAAAGAACTAATGAAATCGGCAAACCTCTGGCAAGAGGGGTCAAGAAAAAAAAGAAAGAAGGCAAAGTAAACAATATTAGGAATGAAAAAAGGAACATTATTACAAATTCTAGAAAGATTAAAGAGATGCTAAGTGAAATACAATAAACAACTTTGTGCTAATAAATTTAAGAATGGAGACAAAATACACAAATTCTTTAAAAAATGTCAAGTGCCCAACTGATTCAAGACTTGAATAGCCTATAACCCTATATATATAGCCTGAATAGTTCTGTAACCATTGTGGACAAAGAATTAGTAGTTAGAAGTCTTCCCACAAAGAAAATACATAATTTCAGTACCAAAATTTGACAAGGCCACACTAAAAAGGGACAGTATAGGTTCAGTCTCACTCATGAGCATAGATATATATATAAAAAATCTTAAATCTTAATTAAATTCAGCAATATATTTTTAAACTGAAAATATAAAAGGTAAATATGACACAGCATGGTAGCTGTACCTGAGGGAAGAGACGACATTTTTAATAATTGGTTTTTGAACAACTAACATACTCAGGAAAAATTCATTTGCCACATGTAACATACAAAATCAATTTCAGTTACATTAAACACTTTACTGTGAAAGGCAGAACTGTAAAACTTTCAAAAGACAATATAATAGAACATCTTTATGGTCTCAAAGTAGGGAAATTTTCTAAAACAAGGCATAATAAGTATGAAACATAAAGGGAAAGATTGACAAATTTGTTACATTAATATTAGAAAAACTTTATCATTAAAAATAGTATAAAGTAAGTAAAACAAGCTACAGACAGGGAAAACAAATTTATAACACAATTGAAAAGGTATTAAGAATATATAGTATTAAGAATAATATTAATACATTAATATTATGTTGTTGTTGTTATGTGCCAACGAGTCGGACGCGACTCATAGCGACCCCTCTTTGGGTTTCTGAGGTGGTAGCACTACCGACGTAGATTGCCCAACCTTCCTTCAGAGGAGTAGCTGGAGGGTTTGAACCACCAGGCTTCTGTTAGCAGGCAAGTGCCTTAGGCACTATGCTACCAGAGCTCCCACATTAATATTAAGAATACATAAATCAGTAGGACAATAAATGACTCAATAGAAAAATAGGCAAATGATTTAAAAAAGCTCAAAGTGCTATACATTTATATATCCACTTTGGAAAACAATTTGGTATTATTGCTCAACTGGAAGGTTGGTAGTTTGAGCCCACCTGGAAGCACTGCAGAAGAGAAGCCTGGCAATATGCTTCTGAAAGATCACAGTCTTGAAAACCCTCTACATATAGTTTTACTCTGTAACACATGGGGTAACCATAAGTCAGAACTGACATGACAGCAACTGGTTTAGTAAAGTTTAACAAGCACATACCCTGCAACTGGGTTAAGTATACACTTTGATTTTCCCAAGACAATTTCAGTCTCAGAAAAATTATTAAGTACATTACTTCATTCTCAAAGGGAGCTCTGGTGGCATAGTGCCTAAGGCATGTGACTGCTAACCAGAAGGCTGGCGGTTCAAACTCACCAGTCACTCCTTAGAAGGAAGATTGGGCAATTTACTTCTGTAGAGATACTGCCTCGGAAACCCAAAGAGGTGTCGCTATGAGTCAGATCCGACTCGATGGCAGTGAGTTCATTCTCAAAAGAGCCCTAGTTGAGATGGGACAATAAATATGGTCACAGTACCTACGACCTTAGCAATTCCATGGCTAGATATATATCACAGAGAAACTCCTACACATGTGCACTGGAAGCTATAAACGTCAATGTTTATAAATAGGCAATCAAAAGAAAACATCCTCTATCCTCAATCCCCCGCCCAAAAACCTCATAATAAAAAATCTGGAAATAACTGTCTATACACACAACAAACAAATAGTTACACATTCAACAACTGAATATTAACCAGCAGTGAAAGCAATGAACTATTCCATTATAATGCATCAATATGTTTGAATTTCAGAAATATATTTTTGCACAAACAATGGGTAGCAAATAAATACAGCATGATTCTATAAAGTTCAAAACATATAAATTAAACAGTATATTGTTTAGAAATATACACACATTTAGTAGAACAACCAAGTAAAGCAAAGAGATAATTACCAATTCAGTTAGAGAGGGAGGACTAGAGGAAATGGCAAGAAGATTTGATTTGGGAGGGACTCTTGAGAATTTCAAAGCAAACAGCTATAGTGTATTTCTTATGCTGGGTGGTGGTAACACTAGTCTTTGTATGTGAAGTCTGTATCTTATGTAATGCTACATAGTCTTTTTATATTTAATACTTAAATACAGAAAATGTGACGTTTTGATTTGTACATATCAACTCTTACTCTTTCCAATTAACAGTATAAAAATTTTTATTAAACATTTTTATTATGATGATGATGTTAGCATCATAAATGCTGCAAGGAAATCTGACTTGCTCTTTGTCCACTTGAGTGCTTTATAATAATAAAGTGCTTAATGTTTTAGAAACTTTTTTAAGTAGTAAATTTAAGTGATTATATATTTACAAAATGAAATGTTCAATTACAATTAGTTTTCCAGGTTCAGTTACTGGACACAAGATACTCTGGGAGTATAAATCTCTTACCACACTGCAACAGTCTAAGTTCCATTCCAATATATGAGTTGGAATTTGACTTGATGGCATTAGGTTTGGTTTTCGTACTCCAACATAAAAAGTACTATGCCATGAAAGTACTATAGTGTAAATCTAATTAGCATGTAATCAAGAAAGCTTCCATGTAATGAACATCTCTAAGGATTAAGCAATCTACATGTATCATCTCAAGTAATCTTCACAAAAAACTTATAAAGTACTACTATACTTTATACTGTACGATTCTGACTCATGGAAACTTATGTGCAGCAGACTCATGTGTGGAGAGTAGAACTGCCCAACAGGGTTATGAAGGCTGTGACCTTTCATAGCAGATCTCCAGGCCCTTCTTCTGAGGTGCCTCTGGGAGCATTCGAACCACCTAACCTTTGGCTAGTAGTTGAGCATTTAATCGTTTATGCTACGCAGGGACTCTGCTTCTATCATACAGAAAAGCAAGTGATTTGACCAAAAGTCACACTGCTAATACTTGATGTTGACAGGATTCAAACATGTTTTTCTGCCTATGTGCTTTCATCTTCTCTCTTTGTAAGGTTGCTATGATAGATCATGAACCAGAGCAGTCAGGCTGAGGCAGAAAGAACACTGAATGCAGGGTCTGAATAACTGTATTTGAGTCTTAGCTTGCAACTAAAATGAAGTGACCTTTGAAAAATAATTTTTCAGTCTTTGTTTCTTTGTCTGTATATTGGGGTAAACCAAATCAAAAATCAAACTCACTGCCATCAAGTTGATTCTGACTCATAGCAATCCCCTTTGGGTTTCCGTGGTGGTAAATCTTTATGGAAATACATTGCCCAGTCTTCCTTCTGTGGAGTGGCTGGTGGGTTTGAACTGCCAACCATCCTGTTAGCAAATGCCTTAGGCACTATGCCACCAGAGCTCCCTGTATATTGGGGTAATAAGGATTAAAAAGTAACTGAAGAGCTGCAAATATATAAGCATTTTGTTGTTAGTTGCCTCTGACTTGATTCTGGCCCATGGTGACCACATACATGCAGATTAGTACTGCTCTACAGGTTTATCAAGAAAGGCTGTGACCTTTTGGAAGCAGAGCACCAGGCCTGTCTTTCAAGGCACCTCTGAGTGGGTTTGAACAGCCACCTTCTGGCTAGCAGTAGAGCGCTTAACTGCTTGCACCACCCAGGAACTACCTTTACATGAGCATACTAATCACAATTTTAATGACAAAGCCAAGAGACAATATCTTATTTGGAACTGTTCAAGATCACAGTACAGGTTCATGGAAGGAATTTCCATGTAGAAACAATAGAACATAAGAACTGAGAAGGAGAATGAACAATACTGGCACTATATTATACTATTTGCATCCTCCCTTTCTCTGCCCTGTCCCAAGCACATATAGAAAGCTGGGTCATTGTCTGACACTCACTACTACTTTCTGAATTTACAGAAAGAAGCCAAGAATACTGGGATCCAAAGACATTGTATCTTCAAGGAGCCCTAAAAAGCTAGCAATTGTAGATTCAAGTAAATTTTTCTTTTGTGGTCAAGAACGGGAAAAAGAAAAGGGACACATCTTAGAACACATCTTTGATCCTTATGTTTCCTATTAAATAAGCATGTTTTCATTCTCACAGTATACACACATTCTCACAGTATACACACACACACATGCATATATATATATATATATATACACACACACACACACACACATACTCTTTATAGATGATGCTATGGAAATTACCAGAATATATACATGTCAAAATTTACATAGATATATTTACATATTGATTTTTATATATCAATATATATAATAATTTAAGTGCTTTCACATTCATATTTCTTTTTATCCTCACAATTAATAAGATCTTGGTAGGGTAGGTTATTACTAACTTCTTTCCACAGAATAGTAGAGCAAAATTAAGAAAGGTTTAAGTGCCTCACTCAGGGCCAAGTTGGTCATGGGACATCAGAGTTGAAGACCTCAATTTTAGAGTCCTACTCTACTTCGCTTTGCTGCATCTTCGTTACAACTACTAATGTGTATATCACCTAATAGTTTACAAACTGCCTTCCTCTTAATTGGAATTTCATCTTCATCTTAGTAAAAGCAGGTTGGGAGAAAGTCATCATGCCCATTTTGCAAATGTGGAAAACTGAGGGAAGTGAAAGAGTGGAACGAGGCATAAAGGACAGTCCTTTCTGGACGGAGCCGGATAATCTTAGCCAAATGAAGATGCTCGATAAGGTAGGAGAAATGATCTCAAGGCACCGTCTCCAGTTAAGGAGAGTGACAAGTGTCAGCAACATGAGGACGACAAGTTCCTGACCCAGGCAGACTCCTCTTTACAAATAGCTTTCTCTACTGGTGACTGGCTTCCCCAACGTTCCTTTCTAGGAAGCGACGCTCCTAGGGAGAATGAGAGACCCTAAAAAGACTGGGGTTGAGGGAGGGCAAGGAAGGTCTTTAACTCCCTAGTGTAGCGTGGCACAGCCCGATTCTCCTCCCTACTGCTCGGGCCCTGATCCTCACTTACCACCCGCCCACCTGGGATTTGGGTTGACGGGGTCACCTACGGTTGTAACCCGGGTCCAGGTAGAAGGTGAAGAAAGTCAGGAAATGAGAGAATGGACCCACGGACCTCCTGCACCTTCTGCGCCTGCGTCTGTCGCTAAGGCCGCGTCATTTATACGCCTTGTTTCTGCGCATGCTCAGCCGAGCGTTTCCGGGTTTGTGCGACAGCTGGCGGGCACTGTCAAAAGAAAGCCGCAGTACCTGCACTCTCAAAGTGTGAATGGGAGAGCGTGGAGCTAAGGATAGAGCAGACTCTGTCTCTGGGATTGGGGAAGGGGAAAGGAAAAAAAAAAAAAAAGTCCCTGTTAGAATTAGCCTCACGAATCTGAAAGACTGAGACTAGGGGCAAACTTCGAACAGGAGGGACAGGTTAAAGTGTTAACGGTGGCCAAAGCACCCTAGAAGTATTTATCAGTAGGGAACGCTCTGGGATTTGTCTGTGTGCTTATCTGTAGCGTCTACTTTTCCTTCCACGCATCTGTACTACTTGTGTAATATATCTATAAATAAGCTAGTAATAATGTAATACAAAAACCAAAGCCACTGCCATGGGGTCGATTCTGACTCATAGCGATTCCCATTGAGTTTCCAAGGCGGTAAATCTTTAGGAAGTAGAATGCTTCATTATCCTGCCTAGCTGCTGATGGGTTTGAACCGCCAGCCTTCTTGTTAGCAGTCAAATGCCTTAGGCACTATGCAATCACAGCTAATTTAATAATAAAATGTGTGGCTGAATTTCATGTAGAATAAAACCCCTTTAGCTTTGAAAACTTAATCTGAGTCGTGGAATATGGTTCTCATTTCTGTGCCTCCTTAACGGATTTCTAATTAATCACTAAGATCTCCTTTCACTGATCCAACAAATATTTATGGAGACTTTTGCTAGGTACAGTACTAGATGCTGGGATACAACTAAGCAAAACCGAATTGAGATACTTCGATCATGAAACTTAATCAAGGATAGAGGAAAAACAGTTAAATAATCTCACAAATGAAGATTAAGTGAGCTGAATGAAAGGTGCTTGGTCCTGAGAACACTGGTAGAAGTCAGGTGAGTTAATGGGGTTCAGCTATGACATGTTGTCATCCCATGCAATATTATTCCTCTCTTGGCAATACCTAATGACAAGGCAGAGCACTTTGGCAGTCTCTCCACCACGACCATAACAAGTTTAGGGGCAAAGATTTCAGTCCGAGATATTAGGAGATAGATTCCCTACCAAAGGCAAATGAGTGGTCAAATACTTCAAGTGGTGCTGTGTCAGATTTTCATTCATTACCTAAATTTGTCAGACATAATAGTAGGCGCTGAGGAAATAATTTATCATGTCATGACTTTTGGATCCCTGATAGAGCCTAGCGGAGTCTGACAGCTCGAATCTGACAGATAAGATTCGATTCTTAGCTCCCCCATATATTTTTTCTGACTTTAATTATGTTACTTACTTTTACAGATTCTCATCTCTAAAATGGAAGTATCATACGTTATTCATAAGGTTGAAACCAAGATCTTTACGATTATGCATATAAATTTGACTCAGCGCTTAGTTATTGTTATTATCACTTTAGTAATAATAATAAATTAGTTAGCACAGCATCAGAGTGAGTGACCATTATTTCTAGGATGATGGTCAGGAATGCTCAATAGAGGTAATATTTGAGTTTAGTCTTTAAATAAGAGCTAGGGGGCGGAGCGACATCCCTAGCGAGGTATCGACGGCCGCCCCCTGTCAGCCTGTTCCTCAGAGCACCGCCTTTCTCCAAGACACTCCCAATCGCTACCTCTGCGGCCTCCCTACATCCCAGCCCCCACGTCATTCATTTTCCTCGCTTCTTCCGTATTCCTCTCCACGAAGAAGGCAGGCGAAGAACCCGGACTAGGGAGCCGAAATAGTCATGCGCATGAACCTAGCGCTGCTGCCATTGGGCACTGATGGTAAGCGTAGTTGATGACGCGTCAAGAAAACACAGGAAGTAAGCCGCTACGGGAGCTAGTGTGGATCAAAAAGTATCCTAAATTTGGTGTCGGTTACTAGGGCGCGAGGAAGCTGAGTGGGGAGAGAATGAATGGACGCTGGTAGAACGTCCGCGTTTTGAGGACGTATACGTTTTCTAGTGAGAGTGTCTTAGGTGTGTGTAAGCGACTGCAGGTCTGCCTGCCTTACAGCATCATGGAGGATGATGCACCGGTGATCTACGGACTGGAGTTCCAGGTGGGTCGCTGGGTGGGAGAGAGCAGATCCTGCTCTCCCGGGCAGGTACCAGTCATTCACGTTCCTACGGTGTCCATTCATTCACGTTCCTACGGTGTTTCACGGTTTGCACATCACTTTCTTACGTTTTATTTCCGACTACTGTGTGTGTGTGGGGGAGCTCTGGTAGCATAGTGGCTAAGACACTTGCCTGCTAACCAGAGAGCTGGCGGTTCAAACCCACCAGCCACTCCTCGGAAGGAAGGTTGGGCAATCCTACTTCCGTAGTGATACTGCCTCGGAAACCCAAAGAGGGGTCGCTATGAGTCGGGGCCGACTCGACGGCACATAACAACAACAACAACAACTGTAGGAGAACTCACGTTAGTCTTCTAATTAGCGATTTGAAGACGAAGAAACAGCTTTCAGAAAGCTTAGTAACTTGATTATCAAGTAAATGTTAGGGTGAGAATCGAATCAGCTCCCATGAACTCCCCTTTTCCCCGCTTTGCATCAAGCTGTACGGTACCTTTAGTTGGGTCCAGGTTAATAATCAGGGTTACACAGCAGTTCTGCCGACTGAAGATGTAAGGCTTCAACCTTCAGGCTTTCATAGTATTATGAACATTATTTCTAACAACACCACACACTTTGCTTGTTTTCCTGTCCAACTTTCACTCTAGATTTTGAGTTCATGAAGGTAAAGATCATATCTTTTTAAAAAATTGTTTAATTTTGAAATAATTTTAAATCTGCAGAAGAGTACAAAGATACACAGAAAGTTCTTATATCCCCTTCACCCAGCTTCCCATAATGTTAATATCTGACATAACCTTGGTACATTTACCAATACTTAGAAATTAACGTTGGTACAATACTATTAACTAGAGGCTTTATTCCAATTTCACCTGTTTTCCCATTAATGTCCTATTTCTGAGGAATCATGTGTTTTCATCCTGCCTTCCCAAGTGCCTATTCATTGAGACAATCACATAGTAGATGATCAGTAAGTGTTTGTGAAAGGAACAAACTCCCATAGCTTAACAATGAAGTAACAATGTGCATGACAGTTTAGAAAGAAAGCAAGAAAGGCAGGTGTGAATAGAGTAGAATAAATGAGGGTAAGTTAAGTAGGAGATAGCTGGGGCCAACACTGTTTGATCTGTCATGGCCCTGTATTAGTTTTCATCTATTCACCAAGTAGCATGTTATGCTTAAGGCATAAAGGAACAGATACAGAAAAATAAAGACTTCATTGATTGACTTGTGTAGTACCTGGAACATAATTTTGTGCAGCAAATGTGTGTTCAAAATAAATAATCTCTGCTTTCAAGTCACTTAACAGTGAGAGAGGCAGCACTGTATAGTTAATTAAATGTATGGATTTTGCCATAATTCCTTAGGTTTAAATCCTGTCTTCAGCACTTAATAGCGGTTTGATCTTGAGCCTCAGTTTTCTTGCTGTAAAATGGAAAGTAACAATATATTCCACTATTGCTGTTACAAAAATTAGGTGAGTTAATACTAATAATTTAGTGTAGGCACTTAGAACAATGCTTTTCACATAATAAGCATTAAATAAATACTCTAATTATTATGAGAAATTTTTAATAAATTTCATATAAGGAAGTATTTAACAGTCATATGAGTAATAAACTATGTTATAGGATTTGACAGCTCTCTCTATCATACTCAAAAGACTGGTGCCTTAGTAGCTCTCAGATGGCAGTTTGAACCCACTCAGAGGTGAAGAGAAACCTCGGAAAGTCCAGAAACCTGGTGAAGCAGTTCTGCTCTGCACATGGGGGGTTGTCAATTGAGCACTTAATATGTGTCAGGTACTGTGCTTAGTACTGTACAAGCATATCATTTAATTCTTACAGCAATCATGTGAAGTAGATGTTATTATTCCCGTTTTACAGATGAAGAAACTGAAGCTTGGAGAGAAAGTTATCTGCCAAGTCCACTTAGTTAGTAAACTCAAACTGACTTCATAGGTTCTTAATCACTGAGTTATAGTGCATTCTGCTCAACAAAGTCCACACAAGGTTACCTATAAAATATGGATAAATACATGTTTCCATGATCATTTTGTACCTAAAGTGTGTGTCTTCTGCTAATATTACTTAATAACTTCTTGATCTCCCTAAAAATTTTCCTAAATAACCTTAGAGGTTTTCATCTACAGTATGTGAAGGTGAATGATTGGTAGATTTATTGAAGTTTGAGATACATTATGTTAGATGATGTGGCACTGGAGATGAAAGGGAAAGGATAAATGAGATTTTCATAAGATAGAGTGGGAGGAGATTCTTGGCTTCTATAATAAAAGTCTGGAATGCATTACATAGGTATTGGGTAACAGTTTTTGAGGTATTTGACTAGTTTGGGAGTTTTATGGATTATGTCCCTGGAGTGCAATGGGCTTCTCTTTACAGATAGTCTTTCTGGCCTTGGGTTTGTAGTTGTTCCAAGATGATTTGCTGGGCCACAGTCTTTAAGAGATTGGTTAGTCTGCTTGCAAATAGGGTGTATAAAACCACCCAATAGGATTAAGGTACCTTTTGGGGAATTGGTCGATTACTATGCAAATTAAGTGAGGTCTACTGAGGGGATTAGTAAATTGTGCCATCTTGGTAGGTTTATAAGGGCCCACACATGTTGAGGGGGACCTCATTACTATCAAGAAAGAGTCTGGAGTAGAGTGCATCCTTTAGAACTGGGGTCCCTGTGCTGAGAACTTCCTAAACACAGGAGAGGGAGAGACCTATAACACTGGATATGGTGTGATATGGCAAGAAACGGCAGCAATCACAGAAAAGTCAGGAGAAAAAGAAATGGCAGCAGCATTATAAACGGCCAGAACCAGGAGACCAGTGCAATCTGACTGCAGTGAGCTTGCTGACCCATGGAATGAGAGAGAGCTGAAGACTTTTGGGCAGAAAGCTTGCTGGCCAATTGAGGTGTCTCTGGCACTCAGAGCTAAAGAACTGTAGCACTTGCCTCACTGTAGGCACGGCTGAGAGAAGGCCTTCCTGCCTGCGATCTTGGCCAAGAAGAAGCTTAGAGCTGTCTTGGTTGGATGCTGTCCTGATTGAAGAACTGTCTCTTGTCTCCTGAGTTGTATCCTTTTACTTTCAAGTTGATCCTGCTCTTCAGTTTTAACTTTTTACTTCCCCAGTAAGTCACATACTTATGAGGATGCTATGTGAGTTCTGTGTAGCCATTCGATAGAACCCAGCAAAGAAGTAGAGTGTGCCATGGTGGGGCTGGCTGTGTCAAAAATGGTGAAAAAGTTGGAGAGCCAAATTATGTCTGATTTCTACCTCACAGGAATCACCTTTGTGCTG
>NW_006921791.1:6118124-6119823 GCF_000298275.1 Orycteropus afer afer | reverse complement strand
GCCAAAGTAGGAGGTGGAACAATGTTTTGTATAGTATGTTATGCCAATTGAGCTTGATGTCCCCTGCGACTATGGTCCCAAGCTCGCAGGTTCAACTACTTGGTCCCTCTTGGTAGCTGGCTGTGACCAATCAGTGACCACAACCTTGCCCCTTGTCAGCTGTACTGTACACCTAGGAATTCTGATCATTCACATAAATTTATAGGACCATTGTCTGCCAACCCTATACATGTTGTTGGATACACTCCTCATTTCATAGACATGCCTAATCGTTCAGCCTGTCCACCCATCTATCCACCCATATGCCCATGTTTGCCTTCATTGACAACATAGTACTGTATGTGCAAAAGGGTTCATATTTGTTGTCTGTACCTCCTATGTACCTCTTATGTCTTTCTCATCCTCAATGCTGCCATATTGGTCACACACATTTGGTACATTGCCCTTCTCTTCACCCAAATCAATACTTATCTCTATCTGTCTAACAGCCTTCCCGCCCCTCCCCTCCCACCCCTGGTAACCAACAAAGAAAATTTCCTTCTATAGATAAACCTTTCCTTAATGTTTACAATAACGGATTAATACAATATTTGTCCTTTTGTGATTGACTTATTTCCCTCAGCATAATGTCCTCCAAGTTCATCCATGTTATGTGGTGCTTTGCAGATTCTACATTATTCTTTAGCGTTGCATAGTATTCCGTTGTATGTATGTACCATAGTTTGGTTATCCATTCCTTTATGTGCTTCCACAGACTTCTCCAAAAGAGATGCCCACCTAGGTTGTTTACATCTTTTGGCTATTGTAAATAGTGCTGCGGTGAACATGGGTGTGCATATATCTGTTCCTGTCATGGCTCTCACTTCTTTAGGTTATATACCTAGTAATGGAATGGCTGGGTCAAATGGAATTTCTAATTCCAACTTTTGAAGGAATCACCATACTATTTTCCACAATGATTGTACCATTTTACAATCCCACCAGCAGTGTATGAGAGTCCAAATCTCTCCACAACCTCACCAGCATTTGTTATTTTCTGTCTTGTTGAACTTTGCTACTAGTGCTGGAGCAAGGTAGTACTTCATTGTTGTTTTGATTTGCATCTCTCTAATAGCTCTGATAGCATAGTGCCTAAGGCACCTGACTGCTAACCAGAAGGCTGGCGGTTCAAACCCACCAGCCACTCCTCGGACGGAAGGTTGGGCAATCCTACTTCTGTAGTGATACTGCCTCGGAAAGCCAAGGAGGGGTCACTATGAGTCGGGGCCAACTCGATGGCACATAACAACAACAACAATAGCTAATGATCGTGAGCATTTCTTCATATGTTTGTTGGACGCTTGAATATCCTCTTGGTGAAGTGTCTATTCATGTCTTCTGCCCACTTTTTAATTGGATTGTTTGTCTTTTTGTTACTGAGGTGTTCAAGTTTTCTATAAATTCTAGAGATAAGTTCCTTGTCAGATATGTTATTACCAAATACTTTTTCCCAATCTGTGGGTTTTCTTTTGACTTTTTTTGAGAAGTCTTTGTAGGTACATAAAAATTTAATTTTTAGAAGGTCTCAGTCATCTGGTGTCTCTTCTGCTGTTTGTGCATTTTGGGTTATGCTTGATAGTCTATTTATGCCATATATTAGGGCCCTTAAATTTGTCCCTAGATTTTTTTGCCCTAGGGGTGATAGCGGGCATCCTTGTCT
>NW_006921791.1:6110478-6116003 GCF_000298275.1 Orycteropus afer afer | reverse complement strand
TGTTCTTGCATTTTCTTCCAAAATTCTTCTAGGGTTTTTTCTGTGTTTTCTTTGGTCTGTCTCTCAATCCTTTGAAGATACCTAAATATAATTATTTTGAATTCCTTATCAGAGAATTCCAATGCTGCTTCTTCCTCAGGGATGTGTTCTGGGTCTGTAGCCTGTTCCCCTATTTCTACCATTTTATCTTGCTTCTTTGTGTGGACTGTGATGGTCTGTTGTCTCCGAGGCATTGTGGTATTGTATTAAGTTCTCTATTAATTGTTTGTGAAGAGCAGCCAAGGGTGATTCAGGCTCTTCTTGGTGGTTTTTTATCATTGGCCCATTGGTGGAGAAGGAGGTTCTGGTTCTTGCTCAGTAAGTGAAGTTGCAGGAGGTGTGGGTGTACTTGTATCTTATGGGGACTGTTGTTGTCTCCCACTCAGTTAGGCAAAAGTTATAATTGAATAACCATTGACAAAACTAAAAGTATATGGACAAAAAATACACCCTGAAATCACACAGGACCAGTAATACAAAAAAAGAAAAAGTGGAGAAAAGAAGAGGAAAACAGGTAACCCTGCAATATCTGGGGATAGGTCACTAAGAGAAAAAAGGTAGAGAAGGAGAGTAATGAAGAAAGAAAACAAATTAACAAATAGGAAAGAAAAAAAAAAGCCAAAACAAAACAAAACAAACAAACCCAACAAGTAACGGGGTTTACCATGAGAGAAAAAAACAACAACAACAAGGCTTTAACTAAGACCTTTTCAGTCGTGTAGTGCAGGTCCGGAGAGTTCTTGGGGTTACTGGAAAGCAGAACCTCTTCTTAAGCCCTTGAAATCTGGTAGAGCGCTGTCTCTTTAGGTTGTCTCTAGCTGTTGGTTACGTGTTGATTTGTTTTGTCTTGTTTTTATGTTTTAATTTTTTGAAAAGGTGAAGCTGGTGTGTTTTATTTTATTATTGATTCAGATGTGTTGGGTCACTCTGCTGTTTTCTTTATGATTGTGGTATCGGTCTTGTGTTGTGTGGATATGTGTTTGTGTTTTTCGTAAAGAGGGTTTAGATTTTGAAGCAGGAGGTTTTATGGTAATTGGCTGGATTTGGTTTCTTCTATTGAATGAATGAAGTTATTGACGAAGAAGGTGGCAGCAAAAAAAGGAAAGCTTGGTGTTGCTAGGGTCAGTTTCTAGGGCTTTGAGCAGGGTATTATTGATGACGTATTTATTTGCCAGACTGTGGCTCAATCTCAGGAAAGATTCCTATTGTTAGAGGGTCACAAATTTCCACCAATTTCAGGCACACTCAAAGACCCCGCCTCTGTGGCCCCACAGCGCCAAAGCGTGGCTCCAAGGCAAAATTCGCAGGACTGCGCTCAGCTGCGGTTTCTTTGCTCTCCGTGCCCCTCTGCCTGCGGTGCTGACGCAATCCCGCCAGACCGCTAATGGCTGGCTCTGGAGTTTGTGATACCGCCCACCTACAGCGCCAAAGATGTACGCAGTTTCAGGTGTGTTGGAGTCGGGGGAGTAGCTGAGCAGGCTATTATTGATGACGTATTTATTTGCAAGACTGTGGCTCAACCTCAGGAAAGATTCCTATTGTTAAAGGGTCACAAATTTTCGCCAATTTCAGGCACATTCAAAGACCCCGCCTCCACGGCCCCACAGCGCCAAAGCATGGCTCCAAGGCAGAATTCGTGGGACCACGCTCAGCTGTGGTTTCTTTGCTCTATGTGCCCTGTGTGCCTGCGGTACTGACGCAATCCCGCTAGACCGGTAATGGTCGGTTCTGGAATTTGTCTGTGATATCACCCTCCTGCGACGCCAAAGATGCTCGCAATTTTAGCTGTGGTGGAGTTGGGGGAGTACCTGCTAGTGACCTTTGGTCCCAATAACCGTGGCAAAGAAAAGCACGGTGTCTCCCACTCTGACCCAAGCCCGCTCTCTGATCTTCTGGGAGGGGAGGGAGCTAGTCTTTCTGGCACAAAAGTGAGATCTCCGCCTGAATCTCAGCAGTGGTGCCTGTGTCCGGCTGCACCCAGACCACCAAATTACTAAGAAAATCAGCTGCTAGAGGCAGGTCTCTGCTGTTGCCCACTGGAATTTTGTATTGGTTGCTAGTAAGGTGCTAGGGGATCTCAGGCAGCTACCTTCACCCGGCAGACAGTGACTGCCACAGAAAGGTTTCCAATGGTCTCTCTCGGGTGCCCGTCCATCCTCCGGCAGTAGCTCTTTCCTAAATAATCTCCCTGTGCCTTTCCTCTGGTTCTGCTCTTCTGTGTTTGGTGCATTCTGATTCAGTGAGCTGTTCAGAGCACCAGAGTTCCTAACTCAAACTGTTGTATCTAGTTTTCAAAGTCCTTAGATGCCAGAGGAAAAAAAAAGCATGCTGCTCACTGGCAAGACTCCATTTTGAATCCCTGATGTTGGTTCTTGTAACTCCTAAAGTTAGAGGACTACTGACACTAGATTACTAAACCAAACCAAAAACCCATTGCCATTGAGTTAATTCCAACTCATCCCGACTCATAATCTGTAGGACAGAGGTGAACTGTCCCTTAGGGTTTCCAAAGCCATAAATATTAATGGAAGCAGACTGCCACATCTTTTTCCTGCAGAGCAGCTGATAGGTTCTAACTGTTGAACTTTTGGTTAGCAGCCAAGTGCTTAACCACTGCTACCACCAGAATTCCTTCACTAGCTTATGTTGTTGTTGTTGTTGTTATGTGCCATCGAGTCGGACCCGACTCATAGCGACCCCTCCTTGGGTTTCCAAGGCAGTATCACTACGGAAGTAGATTGCCCCATCTTCCTTCTGAGGAGTGGCTGGTGGGTTTGAACCGCCAGCCTTCTGGTTAACAGTCAAGTGCCTTTAGCCACTATGCTACCAGAGCTCCCTAGCTTATAGTCCCCCCCAACATATGTGTTGCAAATTCTAACCCATATACATACATGTAAGGTCCTCTAGACAGCAAACAACAGCAACAACAACAGTGGCATAGTGGATAAAGCATTTGGCTGCTAACTTGAAATGCATTTGTTCAAACCCGCCCGCTGCCACACAGAAGAAAGATGAGGCAATCTACTTCTGCAAAGATTTACAGCCCCAGAAACACAGTGGGGATTGATATGAGTCGGAATTGACTCAATGGTAGTGTATTTTTTAATACATATAATCCCATTTGGGAATAAGGGTTCCTTTGTTATGTTAAAGAGGCTGTATCAGTGTAGAGTGTATTTTAAATTAACCACTTTGGAGATATAAAAGGATAGTTTAGATCAGAAGCCAGCAAGGACAAATGGGCGAAGATTGATGCCATGTGGGGATCACCAAGGAATGAAGGAACAGAAGCTGAAAAGAGATAAAGACTGTCCCATAGAGCCAACAGAGAATTTGGACATTTTGCCTCCTAAACTGTGAGAAAATAAGTATCTGCTCATTAAAGCCATTTAATGAATAGTATTTCTGTTATAGGAGCACTAAGAAACTTAAGACAGGGGTAATAAACTATGTCATAAGAGTATTCTTACATCGGGCCAAAGAGGGGACTGGATAGCCTATATGGACTCTTCTGTTACCCTGTGGCTTTTTGTCAGTAAGTCATTGGTAACAACAATTACTTTCAACCATCTGAAGTAAAGCTATTAAAACATTGAGTACACTGGACCATGGACAGATTCAGTGGAGGCTAATATTGCACAGATACCAGTGATACAAAATACCTACAATCCTTACAGAAACAACAGAAGACAGACATACAGTAGTCCCTCACAGACACCCAGATACTGTGGGAGAGAGATCCAACGGATCTACTGTCTCAGAACCATAGCACTGGGGGACACCAGACTGAATTGGCACAACAAAATACGTAAAAGTCTTGTTCCTCATCCTACATTGGTTTAGTGACTAGGGTCTTTAAAGCGTTCAAGTGGCCATCTAAGATGAAGCTAACGGTCTCCTATCATTGGAACTGAAGAAGAGTGCAAAAAAAAAAAATAAAAATAAATAAAATAAAAAAATAAATAAAATAAGAAAAAAGAAAAACAAGGGCATTTGGAAGCAATCAGCCCTAGGACGGGATGGCCCTGGAGACCAGAAGAACTAGATGGTACCTGGCCACCAGTGCCAACCACTCAGGAAAGTAGCAAAACTGGAGATCCTGGATAGAGTGGAAGGAAAAACATGGAACAAAATCCAAAAACTCAATAATGACCAGAATTACTGGTCAGATAGAATCTGGCGAGACTCTTAATACTATAGCCCTGGGATACGTTCTGGGCCTGGAATAAAACTCACTCCCAGGGGCTGGCTCTCAGCCCAATAGTTAACAAGATGTATATGTAGTCCACTCATCCCAGGGTGTCACAATCACATACTCTGTGGAAATGCATCCCTTGGAGCAAATGATCACGGGGCACCAGAGGGGCAACATTCGCACGAGGAAATGTAGGATACACAGGAGTACATAATTATGGGGGGTTACTGGGCAGGGCGGGGAGAAGACTTGCTTTGGGTTGGGCATGGTAAATGGGGAGTGAAACTAAATATACAGGTAATGTTTAATGTAAAATAAATTCCACTCTGTAAACTTACACCTAAAGCATAGTAAAAATAAAATAAAGCATTGAGTACAGATTTACTTATATTTTTCTTCAGTTAGAATTGTTTAGTCAGCTTTTCAGAACTTTTGCTTACAAACAATTTGAATTTTAAGTTATTAATACTGTATCTAGTTTTGTATATATGTGTGCTGAATTGCATGGTTTATACTATACTTACTAGTTATGTACCTATAACACTTAGGTTTTTTATCTAGATATTACTAGTTTCTTGACTTGCATCTTCTTGTGCTATCTGATTAAGCCTTTATATTCCCATTCAAATAGCCTCTGTGATTTAGGGCTTACTATAACATTTATTTTGCAAGATGATGATTGAAAAGTCTATTTACACTGATAAGAAGAGTAATACTGTATTTCTTGGGTGAGTTTTAAGAGTCTTTCTTTAAGGGAAGAGAATTATTTTATTGAATTTGTGGTAAAAGTGATCAGATACTAAATGCATTTTGCTTTTTCCAGACCAATGTACCAAGTCACTTCATTTTAACAGTGACAAATTTAAATAAATTTAGTTTCATTTTATAGAATTGTGATATTTAAATATTGTATATTATTCATTATTTCAATCTTTATTATAAATATTTCTCCATAATCTTCTGGAATCAATTATAGTGTAAGTGAAATTAGAAATGCTTTACCCATACTTCTAGTACACTGGTCAGTAACAATATATTTTCTAAATATTGGAAAGTTAATAGAGATGGACCTCATCTAATATCAGTAGGAGAAAAGAGAATCATCAACGGCTCAAAGCTGATTCCTAGGAGGTGAAGGTCAGACATGCTTCCACTCTCTAACCTTAACAACAATTCTGACACCAGCTGTCTTTCCCATGACACTCTGTATCTCTCTACTGGGTTTGATAATTCATTGCAGTGGCCATATGGAACTCACAGATCATATATATATATATATATATATATATAT
>NW_006921791.1:6109119-6110378 GCF_000298275.1 Orycteropus afer afer | reverse complement strand
TATATATGTGATTATAGTTTATTAGGAAAGTAACAGGGTAAAATTCAGAATCAACATTGACTTGGAGATAACAGGACACAAACAGCAGTTCTTCAAGCAGGACATTTTCCAACCAAAATGCTCCCAGCTTCTTCTTAGGTATACCTGCAGGCAGGCCTTGCTATCAGCCTCTGGCACTGGCCGCTGCTTAGGCCTGGCCTCTGCCCTGCTCAGGCAAGTGTTACAGTTGTTTCGTATCTCAAACAAGTGCCCAGAGGGACGCCATTCCACCAGGAAGCCTCTGCCCATGGTCACTCAGCTCTCTTACTATGTGGGTCAGTGAACTCACTGCATCCACCTTGCTTTGTGGGCCAGGAAACCCAATACAACAATCTTGAGCTAGTCTCCTCGTTCTCACCCCATGTGACATCTTGCACAGTCTTGTGCCACCTTAGGCCATCTGTCTCTGGCATTACACCTCTATTTTCTGGGTCTAACATGTTCTCAGCACAGGGACTCCCTAGTCCAAAGGAGATGCTCTGTTCCTGGCTATTCTTGGTGGTACTCAGATCTCCCTCAATGTCTGTGAGGTTGTTTCTTTTAAGCCTAACAAGATGGCATCCCACAGCCACCTAGTTTGCATAGTAATTGACCAATTCTTGTAGGAGTTTTACTCACTTATTTGCATAATAGGCTAACCAATTCCTTTGCGTAGAAATGGGAAAAATTTGGTAAAGAGCTACCACTGGGGTAAGATTTGTTAAACTATTGTCAGTTGTCTTTAGTAGTCATCAAGTTGGCCCCTGACTCATGGTGACCCCATGTACAATGGGATCAGACCATTGTGATCCACTGGGTTTTCACTGGTTGATTTTTGGAAGCAGATTGTCATTCTTTCTACTTTGTCTTAGTCTGGAAGTTGCCCTGAAACCTGTTCAGCATCATAGTATTACACAAACCTCCACTGACAGATGAATGGTAGCTGCACATGAGGCGCATTGGCATTGAACCTGGGCCTCTCACATGGAAGGCAATAATTCTTTTTTTTATTGTGATTTGTGAAAATTTACAGAGCAAATTCACTTTCCGTACAGCAGTTCACATACACTTTGTCTCATGACATTGACCATAATTCACCACAGTGCAACAGTTTCCCTCCCACTTCCTCCTGATAGTTACTTCTTCCCCGTGTCCATCCCTCCATGCACTCCTGCCCCCTGAGCTGTTTCCCTGTGCATAAGCAGCCTTTCTTTCTCCCATGATTGTTCTCTCCAAGGAAT
>NW_006921791.1:6075548-6108659 GCF_000298275.1 Orycteropus afer afer | reverse complement strand
GCAATCCACACACTCATTGTCTGATGACATTGACAGTTTACCCCAATGCAACACCTCCCCTCCCACTTCCTCCCTATAGTTACCTCTTCCCTGTGTCCATCCCTCCATGCACTTTTGCCCCCTGAACTGTCTCCCTGTGCATAAACAGCTCTTCTTTCTCCCATGATTGTTCTCTCAAAGGAATGTATCTACCTCAGGTACATGTTCAACTCTTATGCCTGTCTTTTGTTTGGCTGTAAGCCACAGATGTGGGTTTAATTCCAGACCTGAAGGGTAGCTAGGGACCAGTTTTAATGGTTCCACCAGGCTCTATCAGACCAGCAAACCTCCCCCCCCCCTTTTTTTTTCCCCAAATGATTTTGAGTTTTGTTCCACATTGTTCTTCTTCTCTATCTGGGATCTTCTACCTAGATCCCCCTCTGAGTGGTTGACAGTGGTAGCCGGGCACCATCTAGTTCTTCTTGTCTCATAGTAGTATTGGCCGAGGATCACATGGTGTACCAGTCGTGAGGACTAATTGTTTCCATGAATTTTTCGTTTTCTTCATTCTTCTTTGTTGTGGATGAGGAGAGACCCATTGTTGCACTTAGATGGCTGCTTGCAAGCTTTTAAGATCCCAGTTGCTACTGACCAAAGTAGAATGTAGAACAATATTTTTGGGTAGTATGCCAATTGAGCTTGATGTCCCCTGCGACTGTGGTCCTGAGGAAGGCAAGAATTCTGCCACTGAACTACCACTCATTGTCTAGGGTAACCATTTACAGGTATGTTGTGTTTAATGCCCACAATATGTTCTGTGAAATAAGACATCATGTGATTTGGACATTGTTTGAACACCATATTATATACAGGAGAGAGGTGCACAAGTCACCTGGCAGGGCCAAACTTGTGCTGTCTCCACTGTGTCAAGGGACTGAAGGAAATCTTTGGCTCTGTTGCAGTTCCTGTGTGATCACTGCTCTGTCTCTGAGAGCAAAGCCCAGTCCCCCTACTGCCCATGGCAGCAGGCACCCCAGTCTAGCTGGCCACTTCCTGTCTGCCTGCTGCTGGCTTCCTTCTCTTCCTTCTTCCCTGGTGCCTTATCTGCCCCACCTAATGGTATTTAAATTCCTCCAGCTTTGCCTACACCTCCATCTCAGCTGCCTTTCCTTTTCCTCTTCCCACCACTACTACTGCTGCTGCCTGGACTGCCTTGGTGGCTGCCACTGGGGGAGTTGCTTGCAGGATCCCCAGGCCAAGTGGGTAGTGACCTTGGCAGCTCCTGCTGCTTCTGCATGGTTCCTACCTGAGATGAACTTGGTGGGACAGGGAGCTGCTGAGGACACTGGGAACTTCTCCTCCTGTTGCCTCAGGGCTGGGGTTGACATGGGACTGGAGAGCTAGTGAGAGATTGTATCTCCTTACTTAGCAAAATAGTCCTCTATGTCCTGTTCTCTGATTGGGATTTCTGGACTCTGTTAAAACCTTAGACACTCTGGAGGCTCAGTGGATAAGGCATTTGGCTGCTAACCAGAAGGTTGGCAGTTCAAACCCACTCACTACTTCATGTGGATGAAGATGAGGCAGTCTACTTCCATAAAGATTTACAGCCTTGGAAACACTATGGGGGTCACTGTAAGTTGGGACTGACTCAGTGGCATTGGGTTTGGGTTATACATTATTATGGGACCATGGAGGTATGTGTTGCTCTGATGGATTTTAAGCAACATATATCTGTACTAGCTTAATCTGGTAAGAAAATAAATACATTTTTAGATTTCCAAAGGATATTTTGTACATTTATTTAATACTTCTAAAACCAAAACAAAAACTTATAGGTACTCATATTTATGCCTCTTACAAAGGAGTTCTGGTGGTGTAGTGCCTAGGGCATTTTACTGGTAACCAGATGGTTGGCAGTTCAAACCTGCCAACACTTAGTGGAAGGAAGATGGGGCAATCTACTTCTGTAAAGATTTATAGCCTTGGGGTCACTGTGAGTCAGAATGGACTCAAAGCAGTGGATTTATAACACAGAAGTCCCTGGGTAGAACCAATGATTAATGTGGTAAGCTACTAACTAAAAGTTTGGAAGTTTTGAGTCCACTCAAAGCGACCTTGGAAGAGAGGCTTAGCAATCTACTTCAAAAACAAACAAACAAACAAATCAGCTATGAAAACCTAATGGAGCATAGTTCTACTTTGACATACTTGGGGTCTCCATAAATTGGGGTTGACTTGAGGGCAGCTGGATATAACACAGTAGAATTTGTCATAATGCTTTGGATTATTCTTCCATGCTATTATCTTCACCTCTAAAAATTTCCAGTTGCCTCTTACTGATTTGGTTTACTGTATGGTGATGGTACTCTACAAATATGGCTCTATGAAAAAAATGCCATGAGCTTTTATTTTGAGAAATGGGGAAAACATTTGGAATTATAATTAAGTGACCTGTGTCCTAACTTCAAGGAGCCCTTTTGGGATAGTGGTTAAGTGCTTGGTTGCTAACTGAAAGGTATGTGATTCAAACCCACCAGCAGCTGTGTGGGAGAAAGATATGGCAGTCTGGTTCTGTAAAGATTAAACTAAGAAAAACCAAACTCACTGCCCTTGAGTCGGACCTGACTCATAGCAACCCCTCTTTGGGTTTCTGAGGTGATATCACTACGTAAGTAGATTGCTCAATCTTCCTTCTGAGGAGTGGCTGGTGGATTTGAACCACCAGCCTTCTGGTAAGCAGCCAAAGGCCTTAAACACTATGCCACCAGAGCTCCTCTTCTGTAATGTATCTGTAAAGATTACAGCCTTGGAAATCCTGTGGAATAGTTCTATTCTGTCTTATAGGGTCGCTCTGAATTAGGATCCACTCGATGGCCAGAGGTTTGTTTCCTTTTTTTGTTTTTATGTCCTATCTTCACTCAAACATATTATTTTCATTTTCAGTTACCCTGTTTTACCATAGTAGAAAAAAAACTAGGTTCTTTATCTGGTGATGACTCTTGCCAGCTTTGTGACTATGGCTAAGTCATTTAACCTCTCCAGTCTTCAGTTTCTTTATGTATAAAGTGAGAATAATAATATCCATATTTTCTTCCTGTCTACTTCATTGAATATGAGGTTGAAAGAAGGTAAGCAAACTAAAAAACCAAACTCCCTCCCATTGTGTTGATTCCTACCCATAATGACCCTCTTTGGGTTTCCGAGGTGGTAAATCTTTACAGAAGTAGATTGCCCAGTCTGCCTTCCACAGAGTGGCTGCTGGGTTTGAACCACCAACCTTCTGGTTGGCAGTCAAATGCCTTAGGCACTGTGCCACCAGAGCTCCTTGAAACATGATAAAATATATGGAAATGTTTTGTGAATTATTTTACAGTTGAAATCTGATATTCTAATTGTATTAGGGTAGTTAGCATATCTGAAAAACCATTATTATGGCTGCACTTACCCACAAACCCCACTGTCATATAGTTGATTCAGACTCACAGTGACCCCTATTGGGTTTCCAAGGCTATAAATCTTTATTGAAGTAGATTGTTTCATCTTCCTCCACATGGCGCCTCTGATGGGTTTGAACCACTGACCTTATGGTTAGCAGCCAAATGCCTTACCCACTATGCCACCAGTGCTCCTTATAGCTAGACTTAGAGAGGTTGTTTTATTACTCACTAAATCAAAGAAGCAAAATTGCATTCACAGATAAAATTCTGTCAACAAAATGACCAGAATTGACATAAGTTATTTTTGTAATTTTACCCAGTAATGTACTAGAAGCATCTTAAATTAAACTTTTATGAGATTTCACTGTAATTTTTAAAGATGCATTTTACATTTTTTTTACAAGAATAATTTCCCTGTTTTTTTTTTTTTTTTAAAGAAGCATCTTTTCTTCTTGTGTGAGATAGAACATGATAGTTCCAAATTTGTAGTGCTTTTTTTAAAATCTGTGACTGCTTTACTCTTAAACAGATGATGTGTTTAGACTTTTTTTTTTTTTTTTGTATTCTCACCATTATTCCTTTCCACGTATGCAGTGCTTAATAAATTGCTTTGTTGTTGTTGTTATGTGCCGTCGAGTCGGCCCCGACTCATAGAGACCCCTCCTTGGGTTTCCAAGGCAGTATCACTACAGAAGTAGGATTGCCCAACCTTCCTTCCGAGGAGTGGCTGGTGGGTTTGAACCACCAGCCTTCTGGTTAGCAGTCAAGCACTTTAGCCACTATGCCACTAAGTAAATTGGATCTTTGTTCATTATTGTCACTCAAGTACCTTCTAAATCTCTGAATTGTCCTTTTTCAGATAACAACCACTAATACAATTTACTTATTTTTTTATTTTCCTCTGTTTTTAAGTGGTGGTATTTAACCGTACTTTCTATCTAAAGTTGAGCTTGTGGCTGCATTTTGATAAATGTATTGGTTATGATTTATGCTCTGTTCCATACTTTTGCTACTTGATCATATACAGGCATTTCATGGAACAGAATGAATGAGTTCTGTTCCTACCTTTAAGTCGAATTTGTACATAAGTTAGAACAGTTCATATCTAACATCAGTTAGTTAAATGTTTGTCTTAGTATATAGTATTCATTTCTATGCATACAAAACATTGAAGAAACACTTTCAGATACACTAAAACATCTTTAACGTAATAGTACAGTAATAATAATGTTTTGATGCACATCACAAACTAGTGCCCATTTGCATGTACAAACCATTGTGTGTACCTCAAATTTTTAATATAATATATGAAATAGGCTTTAGGAGGTTTAGTTCATAAATACAGGTGGTAATTAGGTTGGCCATTTGTAACCTGTGGACTGCTTGTACTGTCTAGTCTTTATTTTTTTGAGTCTTTGTCTCTTCTCTCGTAATGAAAGTCTAAGTTTCTTGAGGGCAGAGACTATGATATCCTTCACAGAACCTACTATATTACAGGGGTTACATGAAAAAACAAAAACAAAAGAAAAAACCAAACCCACTGCCATTGAGGTTATTCTGACTCATAGTGACCCCCATTGGTATTCCAAGGCTGTACATCTTTATGGAAGTAGATCACCTCGTTTTCCTCCCCATGGAGCAGCTAGTGTGTTTGAACTGCTGACCTTGGGGTTAGCTGCAAAATGCCTTACCATGAGAACTCCTTAGGGGTTACATAGGAAACATTTAATAATTGACTTGTAGCATACAAAAGTCATTGATTCCTTCTCCAATAAGTTCACTCTTGGGTCCTATTTTTGGGAAACTTTCAGATTTTTATCATCTGGGCAGACAATGTATTCCTCCAAATGAAAGTCTTAGTATTCTTGTCTGTAGGTAGAACCTGTCCTCTGTACTGATTTGGGGTTCAGCCCTCTGAGTGGTAGGGCTTTGTCTTTCAGGAATGGTTTGGATTCTTCCTCATCAAAGTCATTTTCCTCTAAGCTAAGGGGTGTTTAAATTTGATAGAGTTTAGAGGTTCTTTGAACTTACTGATATTGTATGCAACATTTTATGTATATGTATGCACATTTTTGGCAGAAGGTCTATAGATTCACAAAGAATTCATCAATTTTGCAAAGAGATTTAAGACTCCAAAAATTGTCAAGCCAAGTTTTTCAGAAGAGAGTATATGGAAATACTGGCAGTGGGAATGTTAAAAGTGCTTTAAATAGAATAGATTTTTTTTTTCTGCCAAATGTCTAATAATGTGAATACTGCTTTAGACACATATTTTCATGATTTTATTAAAATGTATTTCAGAAATTAATCATCTTTGTGTCACTATCTCTTTTGGCAAGAGTAGGACCATATATAACATGCTGATGTTTTCTAAGAAAAGTACACGAAATTGATACTGCTAAACTTTTTTTTTTTTTTTTTCATTTAAGATCCAGGAGATCTTGTTGCTTTGCTCCAGTTGTGAAAACCAAGTCAAAACCAGACAGACTAAATGGTCAGAGCAGCAGTTAAACTGTTTCTCTTACCCTGTTTCGAAAAGAATTACTCAAGAAATTGGAAAAAATATATAGGAATTAGATGTGATAAGATGAGGAAATAGGAAGTTAAGCTTATTTCTATCTCCATAGTGAAGAGGAAAAATTGTGGACAGAATGGGCATATTTAGTGAACTGTAGGAGGCAGTACATTCATTTTCTTTGCTTCCTTAACAAATTACTATACATTTAGTGACTTAAAATAATACATTTTAAATCTTACAGTTCTGTAGGCCAGAAGGCTGATGTGAATCTAACCATGCTAAAATAAAGGCATTATTAGGGATTTGTTCCTTCCTCGAGGCTCTAGGGTAGAATTTATTTCCTTGTGTTTTTTACCTTGGAATGTTGTCTGCATTCCTTGGCTCTTGGGCTCCCTCCTTCATCTTTGAAACCAGCAATGACTTCCCAACTCTTTCCGTGGTTGGCTGAGTTTTTCTCATGCTATCATCTTTCTCATTCTCTCATCTGTAGTCACATCTCTCTGACCACAGCCAGTAAAGACTGCCCAACTTTTAGGACCCATGGGGTTAGATAATACCATCTTAATTTCCTTAATCATATCTGCAAAGTCCCTTTGCCATGTAAGGTAATATACTCACAATTTCCAGGGATAAAGATATAGACATTTTGGAGTAGCTTTTATTCTGCTTATTATAAGCAGCAAGACATGAATTATAGGGACTTGTTCCAGGCAGAGTTTATGATTGTACTAAAAGAGAGCTGGATTTGAATTCATAAACCTGAAATTCTGGTCTCATCTATAATATCAACCATATATGTAATCTTTTCCTCTCACATCCCAGATTCTTTACCTGAAATTCTTAATTTTGTCTTTCGATTAAGCATGTTGTTGTTAGATGCTATCGAGTTGGCTCCAACTCATAGTGACCCTTTGTACAACAGAACAAAACACTACCTGGTCTAGCGCAATCATATTAAGCATGTTGTTGTTATGTGCCGTTGAGTCAGACCTGACTCATAGCGACCCCTCCTTGGGTTTCCGAGGCAGTATCACTACGGAAGTAGATTGCTCCATCTTCCTTCCGAGAAGTGGCTGGTGGATTTGAACCACCAGCCTTCTGGTTAGCAGTCAAGTGACTTAAGCACTATGCTACCAGAGCTCCTCATATTAAGCATAGATATTGTAATTCATACTGTGGTGCACTGCCCAGACTTCCCTTTCAGGAATCCAGCAGCTACTGAGATTGTTTATAGCTGATAGTTCTCATCTAAGTGCCACTCTAAGAATTGCCCTCAGCTGAAGAAAGCCACTTTGCCCAAACTACACTCCCTTTCCTAGGAGCAGCCTACATCCAAAGACTGACTAATCAATATGTAAAAACACTCACTGCTGTCAAGTCAGTTCTGACTCATAGTGACCCCTCCTTGGGCTACCAAAGCGGTATCTCTACGGAAGTAGATTTCACAGTCTTCTTTCTGAGGAGTGGCTGGTATGTTTGAACCACCAACCTTCTGGTTAGCAGTCAAATGTCTTAGGCACTATGCCACCGGAGCTGCTAATCAATGTATTAAAAAAAACCAAACTCACTGCTATCGAGTTGGTTCTGACTCATAGTGACCCTTCTTTGGGCTTCCAAGGTGGTATCTCTAGGTAAGCAGATTGCCAATCTCCCTTCTGAGGAGTGTCTGGTGAATTTGCCTCAACTCAGAAGTGCCATTTTAGCTCTAGAGCTGTCTGTAGGATTGGCTGAGGACTCTGTTGCAACTGAATTGCAGTTCACCTTTTCTTTCTGCACAGCCTCGCTTCTTTCATCCCTCACATGGTATAGTTTCTAAGGAATTCCCCAATAAATATCCTGCACACAAAGCCTAGAGTTTTAGAACTTGCTTTCTATGGAAGATGATTATTTGAATACTCTGCTGGTCTTTTTCTATGGCTTGTTGTCTCTTGGTTTTTGGTCAAATAATCTTGTCTTATTGTATTATTGGTTGGTATTTTTGACTGAGTGTTTGACATTGTATGTGAAAAATTAGAGAAACTGTGGATGCTATCTTCCTTTTGAGGATTTACTTTTCTTTAGGCAGATAACTAGCTAGACAAGCAAGCCTTAAATCCAATCAAGGATTGAGAGGACTTGAAGCTGGGCCTTAGTGTATGAGAACTGATCACTTTAACTCTTAGCTGTAATCTTTTGGCATTTCAACCCAAAGCCTAACAGATTTACCAATCTCTTTTTCTTGGGAGTTCCTGTACTTTGCTTTTTGTATGATCAGCACCATGAGTCTGTCAAAAGCTCTCCTCAGTATCAGGCTTTTAGCTGGCTTTCTAAATTGACAAATGCCTCTAGGTAAAAAAATGGAGCAGGTACTGGGTTCCTCTCTCTTGGCTTCTCTCCTTTTTCAAATCTTGGCATTTTTTTATTGCCTTGTTAGGTCTCTGAGACCATCAAACAGATTTAGAGTATTTAGTTTTTCTAGTTGTCTTCTGCAGAAGAATTGGTTTAAACCACCTATTTTACTATTGCTGGAACACATATTCTGCTCTAGTGTTGAACTGTAAATTACTTAATCAGTCAATTACTGTTGAAAATTATTATTATATTAAAAAATTAACTGGTATAAATAATTTTTATCTTTATTGCTTAATTTTTGTGCCTATTTGCAATTTTGATGTGAAATTGTGTTAAAAAGTGTATAGAAGTTTTAATACATGGTGTAGTCCCTAAGACATTTGACTGCTGACTGGAAGGCTAGTGGTTCAAACCCGCCAGCCACTGCTTGGAAGGAAGATTGGGCAATCGACTTCCATAGAGATAATGCCTTGGAAACCCAAGGAGGGGTCACCATGAGTTGGAAACAACTCAGTAGCAGTGAGTTTGGTTTTTTTTAGAAATTGCTTTCAAGAAACTTTGTACTAATTTATACTTCATCAACAGTAGAGGAGATAAACTGCTTTTTGATCTGTATGTATTAAGCCTAGCTTCATAAATGTTTATGGATATTTTTTTCCCTCCTGCAGGCACGTGCTTTAACACCTCAAACTGCAGAAACAGATGCCATTCGGTTTTTGGTTGGGACACAGTCTCTTAAATATGATAATCAGGTAACTATTTTTGAAAAATATATACATGTTAATTGCTAAGCCTATTCTTAGTTTTATAACCATTTTGCTCTTGATTTTTCAAGCAACTTTTGAGAAAAAAAATGTTACACAAAATAAAACTTTCTTTGGAATCTAAAAAATATATTTTTTATCAAAGACTATCATCCAATTATGTTTACTAATTGTGTCCAATAGTTTTTAATTTTTCTGTTTAGAATTACTCTTATGATTTTATGTTTTGATTTTGAAGTTACGTAGGTTTTTGTATATAAGCTATTGAGTAGCAATGGAATACATGATTAGCACAGTGGATGACTTCTTCAATTGACCATAGCACTCTTTGTAGCTGAGACTGGATAGGCCACTTATCATCTCACCATAGAATTGTAGGTGTCATGACCATTTGATCCAGGTGGAAATAAAAGATGTAACCCACTTGCTGTTTTGGCCACTGTAGTAGAAAGAATGTTGGGTAATTTGGAAATCTAGATTCAGCTCACATCTTAGCACTAACTATATGACCTTGAGCAAATGAATTAACCTTGCTGGACTTCAATTTCCTCACCACTAAAATGGAGGTGAAAATGTCTCCTTTATGTATCTCCCAGAGATTCTGTGGATGTTGTAGATGGTATGCATTATCTTCGACACTGAGAAGTTTTTCATAAGGTCATGCCAAAAATGGTACAAGGCCCCCACCCAGTTAACCTTATCACACAGGGGAAATGGCACTAAAGTAGCTATTACAATATTATAAAGAATATGCAATGCTGGATATGATAGAGTGGAATTGTTACTATCATATTGATGAGGTATTTTAAATTTTTAATGTCATTTGGCAACTAATTTGGCAATTAATATCTAGAGCTTTATTAATTAATGATTGTATTATTTACCCTGTAATTCCTATACCTAAATCATAGAAAATGCTTTATACACAAAAAATATTAATTATATTATACTAATAATTGTAAAAGATTAGAAGCAATCAAAACATCAGAATGTAGTATACACTTATTACATTCATTAAGTTACAAACTCCTAATAAAAATGTTGATTTAAGAATTGTTAGATGAATAAAATAAAGTTAAAATTGTAATTCAATATGATCACTATAGTGTACAAAAAGCACAAATAAATGTACAATATTGGATCTCTATTTAGAATGAAGACTGGAAGGAAATAGAACAAACGGGTTCAAAATTTAAGCAATATTTATCTTCAAGTAGTAGGAATATTCATGATGTAAATTTTTTTTTCTATTTTTCTATATTTCCTGATTAGGTATATGTGTTTGTTACTTGTATCCTGGAAAAAACAAGATAGAACTTGTTTATTTATTCATAAAAATAGTTACCAATGGCAGTCTCAAAAAGAAATAGAAATCACCCTAAAGACAATGTACAGTTTTAAGGGTTATCGCTTAAAGGGGGAGGCGGGAGTAATTTCTCCTATATAGTCTGTTAGGATAGTGGCAACAGATAGGATGATGCCAATAAATACAAATCTGTTTTTCTTTGAATGCAACTCAGCTGCCCACCCTCTGAAATGATTACTCCATTGTGCCTTTCCTTTATTGTGGCTTTCAGATTAGGACAGGAGCTAGGGGCAAATCACAGCATGTAGAGTTTGAAACTCAGGCAGCTGACCTTTGCCTGGTGATTGAATTTCTATAAAGCTTATGAGGTAGATATTGAAACATTCTACCTAATTTTGTTCCCAGTACTCTAAATGCCCTTTTCTCATTTACTTGCATTTTAATTCCACTTTATTTCTGAGATGTACCATTGACCTTTATTGGTAGAGCTTTGAATCTTGAAGTCTTTAAGATTTAAAGGATTACTTTTCTCCTAGTAGAGTTCTAAGATTGTCCAATGAAGATAATAAGGTCCATAAAGAAGCAGGATCTTTGGCTTTAGAACCACTACCATAATTACTCATTGTCTTCAGACCTCAGAGAATGAAGTAATGGTACATTATACCATTGGTTTCTTCTCTGTGTTCTTGAAAGTGCTTTCCTCATTTTGTAGGATCTTCATCTGGCTTCCTATTGCTGGCTAAGCAGAACTCTGTGAGGGTCCTGTATGTGATATTACCCAACTACTTATACGTGCAGCAGCCTGATTATTTGTACCTGTCGAATGAAACTTGGTTGAATACTCTTACAAAGAGATCAACAAAAAAATCCACCTATTCTTTCTGAAATCTCTTCTAATAAGTCCATTGGTTTCGCTGCTAAACCAAGATGTCAAAATAAGGCCAACAGGCAAAGCTGTGACATGGTCATGCCTAGGAACCAAACTTTCTGTTTTACCTATAATGTAACCCTAGCTACCAAGCTTTCTGTTTTGCATATAATGTAACCCATTAACTCTGTCAGGTGCCTTTACTATTGTGAAATACTCGCCAGTTAGAAGGTACTGTAAATGAAACCAACCAGCCCATTGTCATTGAGTGGATTCTGACTCACTGTGACCCTGTAAGACAGGGTAGAACTGCCCAATAGGGTTTCCAAGGTTGTAAATCTTTACAGAAGCAGACAGACTTATCTTACTCCTGTGGAACAGCTCATGGGTTCAAACCACTGACCTTTTGGTTTGCAGTGGAGTCCTTTAACCACTGAGCTACCAGCGTGCCTTCTAAGTGAAAAGGAATCCTATTAGTAAGTGGATCCAAGTTGATGATGTCAAAGCAAATAGGTGTTTACAGTTGAAGCTCTGGAGTGTGATTGTCTCTCCACTACTAGCTCTCCATAATTTTTAATTTTTGTCACGATCATATTATAATCACACAAAGTTTTCAAGTTAACATCAATTTGCATTGTTTTTTAGAAATGAATCATTTAATTACAAGGTTTATAAAAACAGATCTCTAGGGAGAAAGGCAAGACAAAAGATCTCAATGCTTTCTGACAACTAATGAAGGCAACTCACTTAAATAATTACAGAAATAAAATCAGTAATGTCATAGTTCATGGGAGCTCTGGTGGCATATTGCCTAAGGCATTTTACTGCTAACCAGAGGCTGGCGGTTCAAACCCACCAGCCACTCCTGGGAAGGAAAGTTGGGCAATCTACTTCCTTAACAGAAACCCAAGGAGGGACTGCTATGAGTTGGATCTGACTCGATGGCAGTTAGTTTGGTTTTGGTTTTGGTCATAGTTCATGTTTTCACAAACTTTAATGTGATACATACTACCTTGTTAAAATACAGATGCCTGAGTTGTATCCCCTGAGGTCCTGAGTCAGTAGGTCTAGGGTTGGGCTCAAGAATTTACATTTCGTAAAGCTTGTGAGACCCCATCTTGAGTAGCACTATCATAGTGAATTATAATTATTTAAGTTTGGTGGGTTAAATCAACCTACTATGACAAATATAGTGTACAACTTTACATGCCCACTTATATCAAATGTCATTTCTTGGCTCTAACAGTCATGGTTTCAGGAATACAAGTATTAGTCCTTGGATCTACTGAAAGAAATATTTTGATATTAAAGGAAAGACTTTTGTTCTTAATCATTCTTAGACATAAAACTCATCTTTCCAGTGGTGAAGTATGAAACAGTGTAATTTAACTTAAATTTTATGATAACAAGTATGTAAATATTTGGTAACCTTTTCCAAATCTACCAATATGTAATGGCTACTTGCTTGCAAAACTACACTTCACCCTTACTTATCAATTATCTCGTTATCCCACATTCCACATTTACAGCAACTTTGAAAAAACTCTCAATTAGCACTTTCTATGGTCCATGCCTGGGAGTTCTGATAGCATATTGCCTCAGTCACTTGACTGCTAACCAGAAGACTGGCAGTTCAAACCCACCAGCCACTCCTCAGAAGGAAGTTTGGGCAATCTACTTCTGTAATGATACCACCTCGGAAACCCAAGGAGGGATCGCTATGAGTCGGGTCTGACTTGATGGCACATAACAACAACAACAACATGGTCCATGACCAATATGGGCTGTGGCCGGGCCCACTGCACCCTCTTCAGACCATCTGAACAATGTACTGGAGACATCTGGGCCCCATGAGGGACACTGGCTTTCTGGTCACAGGATGCCTTCTCCCACTCATCTGCAACAGCTTGGTCCAGCCACAGAGGATACAGGGTGACAGTGGGATAACGTGAGGCCATAGTGAGCAAAGGGAGGCTGGATGAAGGCCTGGAGGTGCTGGCAAGGTTGGTGGGGGTAGGCAGGAATGGAGGAGTGAGAAGATGGACATACAGGGCCAGTGCAGATGGATGATGAGTGGCTTCCTCATCCAGGCCAGCAGTGGGAAGTGATGGGTGATGGGCAGCACCTGAACAAAAAACCACTATCATCCCCAACCCCTGTGGGATCCATAGTGGTAGGGAAGGCATGGTAGGGAAGGTGGGCTTGCTGTGCCACACATATCATGAGACTTGGTGAGGGGTTCCTGACAGGTAGTAAGTGACCAGGTGGGGATGGGAGGTGGACACCAGTGCCAAAGATGAGGCATGATCCCTGACTCTCACATAATGTCAGTTTAGCATAATGGCATGCTCTTTGGAACCTAATCATGTCGAAAAGTGAGGGGTGAATGTACTGTGTTTACTGTTGTCTCATTCTTTTCATATCCTCATTGGACTGTTAATTAAAGCTTGTAGCCTCTGGCTTCATTTATAGCTTTCTAGCGATGGTAGAATTAAAAATATAAGTCTTTATAACTTTCTATTTCTGCACAAGGTAGTTAAACATTATCTGCAGTTTTATTTCATATACGAATGCAGATGATAGTTATGAAGGAGTGTTTTTGACATACTGGTTTTTCCCTTCTGTTGCTGAAAAATGTTTGTACCATTGTTGAGAAATTCATTCATTCACTTAACAAATGCTAATTACATTCATTTTTAAAAAAGTTGTATAGAGTTGCGGTGTAGTAAATTACATGGTATGGCTTTTCTAGCCCCATAGTCTTTTCCCACTGGATTACTGAGTGGGAACATGCAATTTAAACTCCAGATTGTTAAAGTCATCCACCTGGGGTATTTCTGTTAGAATAGCACAAAATAATCTGGGAAAGTTTGTTCTCTCTAAGTTGTGTAGAACTCTGATTTGGGATTGGTTGGTTTTGCCACTCTGCCAGGCTGAAAATGAGCCCTCCTAGAGGCAGAAGGACTCTCACTCCCGGCTGACAGAGATGCGCAACTGAGAGAGAGAGAGAGATGCCTGGCTGAGAGGGAGATGCTTGGCTGAGAGAGACATCCAGCTGAGAGCAACACTGGCTGAGAGATAGTGGCAGTGGAACCAAGAGGCAAGAGACAGGGAGGCAGGCCTCCCTGGCCCACAGAGGCAGAGGCCAGGCTGAGAGGCCAAGGACCAGAAAGCCATGTCTAAGGGCACAGCAGAGGAGAGACTGCCCTGACCAAAGAACTGTATACTGAGTGCATTCCTGAATTTGAATTGCAGCCTGTTGCTTCCCTAATAACCCCATAATCTGTGAGTTCTGTGTGGCCACTGCAGCGAATTATCAAACCCAGCAGAGAGTTGGTGGGTGCTATAGGAGGGATAGTTGGTGTCAAGGTTGGTAAGAGGGCTGGAGGGTGGTGGCATGTCTGGCCTCATAGGAAGAGGCCTGGGGCTACTGATGGTGATTCTGTCTTCTTGTGAAGTTAGAGGAGGTCAGAAGATGCTACCTCCCTGCCTCTTTCACAAGAGTCAGTTTAGCTCATGGTGATCCTATGTGTATCAGAGTAGACCTATGCTCCATAGGGTTTTCTGTATTTTTTAATATTTTATTTTTATTGTTGAGAATATACACAGCTGAACACAAACCAATTCAACAGTTTCTACATGTCCAATTCAGTGACACTGATTACATTTTCTGAGTTGGGCAACAATTCTCACTGTCCTTTTCTGAGTTGTTCTGCCCCCATTAACATAAACTCACTGCCCTCTAAGTTTCCTATATAATCTTTTGAATGGCTACTGTTAGTTTGATCTCAAGTAGATAGATCTTAAAAGAACGTAATGCTCATGGCAGACATTCTTTACTAGTTAAGCTAAACTAATGTTTGGTTTTAAGACTTCAGGGGATATTTTTGGTCCAAGGCTTAAAAGTTTATCTCAGGGCAATAATTTTGGGGTCTCCTCCTGCCTCCATAGCTCCAGACAGTCTGAATTCCATGAGAATTTGAAATTTTGTTCTACATTATTCCCCCTTTGATCAGGATTCTTCTATATATAATCTTTGATCATAATGTTCAGTAATGGTATGTGGGCACATTGTCCAGTTCTTCTAGTCTCATGGTAAAGGAGGAAGGTTATTCATGGAGGCAACTGGCTACACATTCCATTTCCACCTGCTATTCCTGACTCTCCTTCTTTCTCTTTTGCTCTTGGTGAATAGAGACCAATTGTGCCTTCAATGACTGTTCGTAAGCTTTTAAGACTCCAGGCACTATACTATGAACTAGGAGGTAAAATAGAAGTACTAAAACATTATTAGGCCAATTAACTGGGATGTTCCATTTAACCATGACCCTAAACCTCCAAACTAATGAACCAAATCCCAAGAAGTGTTTGCTTGTATATATGCAGCCTCAGCAGCTAGTCTATTTAATCTCTTATTATCTTTTTTTTTTTTTTTGGCCATTGTGGTAAATATATCTTATCATGCAAATAAGGCCCATCTAACTTTTCACAGATATACAATGTATTGACAGTAATTACAGTAATTGACTGTGCAACCCTCCCTTTAATCAATTCAGTTTTTCTATCACCATAAATGGAAACTCAGGACTCTCTCTACAAGCAATTAACACCACTGTCTTTCTTTATCCCTCCCACCCCCAGTAATCAACTTTGGCCTCTATGCCTATTCTTGTCTTTATATGTAAGTGAGGTCATGGAATGTTTGTCCTTTGGTAACTGATCTATTTCACTCATCATAATGTCTTTAAACTCAATCCATATTGTAGCATGTATTAAGACTTGATTTCTCTTTTCTGAGTAGTACTCCATTTTATGTATGTACAGGCAGTCCCCAGAGTATGAATGAGACCTGTTCCTAACTGTGTCTTTTAAGAGTTTGTAAGTTGGTTGGAACAGGTTCATAAGGCTCTTATTTAGCCTTACTTTGATGGCACAGTGGTGCCATTCGGCTGCTAACTGAAATATTGGTGGTTCAAACCCACCAGCTGCTCTGTGGGAGAAAGATGAAGCAGTCTGCTTCCATAAAGCTTTACAGCCTTGGAAACCCTATAGGGCAGTTCTGCTTTGTCCTACAGGGTCGCTGTGAATAGGAATTGAATTGTTGGCAGTATGTTGTTTGTGTTTTATTGTAATAGAAGGCTGGAAGCCCTTTCAATGATTTAGAAGCTGCACATGTAGCAAATGAAGGCCATGGTGATAAAAAATTTGTTGAAATAGGGGTTGCTTCAGTTTCAAAGTGAAGGCAGATTTCTATAACATTAAGGGACGAGCTCTGGTAGTGTAGTGCCTAAGGCACTTGATTGCTAACCAGAAGGCTGACGGTTCAGACTCACCAGCCACTCCTCGGAAGGAAGATGGGGCAATCTACTTCCATAATGATACTGCCTTGGAAACCCAAGGAGGGGTTGCTATGAGTTGGGTCCGACTCGATGGCACATAACAACAACAAGGGACGAGTAGTTTAACGGGCACTGAAGTCTGTAAATAGATTTTTTTTTTTTTTTTGGCTATTGTCAATACTGCTTCAGTGAACAATGACTTTCAAGTCTCTGAGTCTTTGCCTTCAAGTCTTTTGGGTATATACCTAGGAGTAGATTTGCTAAGTTATATGGTAGATCTATTTTTAATTTTCTGAGGAACCACCACACTGTTTTCCGCGATGATTATACCATTTTGCACTCATACCAACAATGAATGAGGGTTCTAATTCCTGTTTTTGCCTACATTTTTCTTTTCTTTTTCTTTTATCTTAGCTATTGTACTGGGCATGAAATGGTATCTCATTGTGGTTTTGATTTGCATCTCTCTGATGGCTAATGACACTGAAGATGTTTTCATGTGTTTAGTGGCCATTTTGATATTTCTGTGGTGATATGTCTATTCTAGTTCTTTGCCATTTAATGATTATTTGTCTTTCTGTTGTTAAGTTGTTGAAGTTTTATTTATAGTTTGGTTATTTGATTCTTATTGGATATATGGCTTCTGAAGATATTCTTCCAGTCAATAGCTTATTTTACATTTTTTTGGTGAAATTTGTTGATGAACAAAATTTTTAATTTTTATGAGGTCCCATACATTCATTTTATCTTTCGATCTTTGTGCTTTTGTTACTTTATTAGATAATTCATTAATAAAAGCTAGGCCTGATAGCATTGCCCCTGCATTTTCTTCTAAGAATTTAATGGTTTTAGTTTGAACATTTAGGTCCTTAATCCATTTTGAATTTGTTTCTGTATATGATCTGAGGCATGGATCCTGTTTCATTTTCTGCATGTGGAAATCCAGTTTTCCCAGCACCATTTAATGAAAAGATTCTTCTTTCCTTGTCAAAAAAAAAAAAAAAAAAAATCGGTCTTTTTAGTCATTGCAAATGTGTGGGTTTATTTCTGAACTCTCAATTCTATTCCATTGGTATATGTGTCTATTTTTAAAGCAGTACCAGGCTGTTTTGATTCCTGTAGCTGTATAATATGTTTGAAAATGAAGAAATGTGAATTTTCCTACTTTTTTCTTTTTTTTCAATGTTGCTTTAGAAGTTAGGGTCTTTTGCTATTTTATATAAAGTTCAGGATTAGTTTTTCTATTTCTCTAGAGAAGTCTGATGAAATTTTGATTGGGATTCTGTTGAATCTGTCGGTCACTTTGAAAAGCATTGGCATCTTAATAATATTAAGTCTTCCATTCTATGAACATGGAACATCTTTCCATTTATTTAAGTCTTCCTTATTCTCCTTTAGGAGTTTTATGATTTTCATTATGTAATTTCTTCATATCCTTGGTTAAATTTATTCCTATGTATTTATTCTCTTAGATGCTATTGTAAATGGAATTGTTTCCTTAATTTCTCTTTCAGATTTTTGACTGCTGGTGTATAAAAGCACAACTGATATTTATTTGTCGACCTTATAATCTCCAACTTTGTTCATTTCCTCCATTAGCTCTAGAAGTTTTCTTTCCCGTTCTGGGATCTTCTGTGTATTGGATCATGACATCCATGAAAAAAGATAGTGTTACTTCTTTTCTGATCTGGATAACTTTTATTTCTTTTTCTTGTCTTACTGCTTTGGTTAGGACTTCTAATACAATGTAGAATAGAATTTGTGAGAGTGGGCAACCTTGTCTTATTCCTGATTTCAAGGGGAAAGCTCTCAGTCTTTCACTGTAATGTTTGCTATTGGCTCCTAGTATATTAATATTGTTGTTGTTGTTAGGTGCCACTGAGTAGGCTTTGAGTAGCAGAGCAAAACACTGCCTGGTCCTGTGCCATCCTCAGAATACCTGGGTATGCTTCAGCTCATCATTGCAACCATTTTGTTGAGGGTCTTCCCCTTTTTCACTGAACCTCTAATTTACTCAGCATGATATCTTGCTCCAGGGACTGGTCCCTTCTGACAACATGACCAAAGTAGGTGAGACGAAATCTGACCATTCTTGATTCTGATAAGCATCCCAGCTGAACTTCTTCCAGGATAGATTTGTTCGTTCTTCTGGCAGTCCATATTATTTTCAGTATTCTTTGCCAACACCACAGTTCAAAGGCATCAATTCTTCTTTGGCCTACCTTACTCCATTGTCCAACTTTCACGTACATATGAGGCGATTGAAAATGCTATAGCCTGGGTTAGATGCACTTTACTCTTCAAAGTAACATCTTTGCTCTTGAACTCTAAACAGATCTTTTATAGGAGATATTTCCCAGTGCAACAAGACATCTGATTTCTTCACTGCTGCTTCCATGGGTGTTAATTATGGATCCAAGTAAAAGGAAGTCTTTGATAACTTCAGTCTTTTTTTCATTTATTGTGATGTTGCTTGCTGGTTCAGTTGTGAGGATTTCAGTTTTCTTTATGTTGAGGTGTAATCCATACTGAAGACTGTATTCTTTGATCTTCATCAGTAAGTGCTTCAAGTCATCTTCACTTTCACCAAGCAAAGTTGTGTTATCTGCATATCGCATTCCTCCAATCCCGATGCCACATTCTTCTTCACATAGTCCAGCTTTTCAGATTAGTTGCTCAGTATATAGATTGAATAAGTATGGTGAAAGGATATAACCCTGATGCCCACCCTTCTTGATTTAAACAATGTAGTATCCTCTTGTTCTCTTTGAACGACAGCCTTTTGGTCTATGTACTGGTTCCTCATAAGCACAATTAAGTGTTCTAGAATTCCCATTCTTCACAATGTTATCCATAATATCTTATGATTCACACAGTTGAGTACCTTTCCATAGTCAATGAAACACAGGTAAACATCCTTCTGGTATTCTTTACTTTGAGCCAAGATCCATCTGACATCAGCAATGATAACCCTTGTTTCATGCCATCTTCTATATTCAGCTTGTATTTCTGGAAGTTCCCTGTCAATATACTGCTGCAATTCAATTTTGAATTCTCTTCAGCAAACTTTTACTTATATGTGATTTAATGATATTGTTTAATAATTTCCTCATTCTGTAGCATCACCTTTCCTAGGAATTGGCACAAATAAGGATCTCTCAGTTGATTGGCCAGGTGACTTGTCTTCTAGATTTCTTGGCATAAATGAGTAAGTGCCTACAGCACTGCATCCATTTGTTGAAGCATTTCAATGGGTGTTGCTTCAATTCCTGGAGCCTTATTTTTTGCCAGTTCCTTCAGTGCATCTTTGACTTTTTCTTTCAATACCAGTGGTTCTTGATCATATGCTACCCTGTAAAATGGTTGAACATTGACCAATTCTTTTTGGTACGGTGATTCTGTGTATTCTTTCCATTTTCTCCTGATGCTTCCTGCATTGCTCAAGATCTTGCCCATAGAATCCTTCAATACTGTAATTCAGAGCTTGAATATTTTCTTTTCTTTCAGCTTGAGAAATGCTGAGCATGTTCTTTCCTTTTGGTTTTCTAACTCCAGGTCTTTGCACGTTTAATTATAATACCTTTCTTTGCCTTCTTGGGCCCACCTTTGAAAACTTCTTTTCAGCGTTTATGTAATCATTTCTTAGATTCACTTTAGCTATGCTATGTTCAAGAGCAAGTTTCAGAGTATCTTCAGATATTGTCTTGGTCTTTTCTTCCTTTCCTGTCTTTTTAATGACATCTTCTTGTATGATGTTCTTGTTGTCATCTTGCAACTCATCTGGTCTTCGGTCAGTGATGTTCAATGTGTCAAATCTATTCTTGAGGTGCTTTCTAAATTCAGTTGAGATAAAAGTAAGATTGTAGCTTAGCTCTTGTAGACTTGTTTTAATTTTCTTCAGCTTCAACTTGAACTTTTATAGGAGCAGCTGATGGTCTGTTCCACAGTCAGCTCCTGGCCTTGTTTTGACTGATTTTATTGAGCTTCTTTCTACATATGTAGTCAATTTGATTTCTGTATGTTCCATCTGGTGAGGTCTACGTGTATAGTCACTGTTTATGTTGTTGAAAAGAGATATTTGCAATGAGTAATTCATTGCTCTTTCAAAATTCTATCATGTGGTCTTTGGTATCATTTGTGTCCTCAAGAGCATATTTTCTAACTACCAATGCTTCTTCTTTGTTTCTGATTTTCACTTGCTAATCACCAGCAAATATCAATATATCTTGATTACATTTTTGGTCAATTTTTGACTGCTGAAATTGTCAAAAATCTTTTAAAAATATATTAATAGACTTGACTGCTAATCAGAAGGCTGGTGGTTCAAACCCACCAGCCACTTCTTGGATGGAAGATGGGACAATCTACTTCCGTAGTGATACTGCCTCGGAAACCCAAGGAGGGGTCTCTATGAGTCAGGTCTGACTCGATGGCACATAACAACAACAGCAACAACATGTAATATGGTGAGATTATATTAGATAATCTATTATCAAAAGTTCATGATTGAATCATACTGAGGAATTTTACTTCTGTTTCAATATTCTTTAGGCTTTTCTTCATAAAAGGGTATTTAGCCAAATGGTGTCTCTCCCTAGCTAGAGATTATTATGTGGTTCTTTTCTTTTGTTATGTTAACATGGTGTATTACATTAATTGATTTCTTAATGTTGAACCATCCCTGCATTCCTGGAAGAAATGCCACTTGGTCATGGCATATGACGTTTGTAATATGCTTTTGGAATCTGTTTGGTAGTATTTTGTCGAGAATTTTTGAATCTGTATTAGTAAGGGATAGTGACCTATTTTCTTTCCTTTGGTGCCTTTGTCTTGTGTTGGTACCAGGGTTATATTTGTTTCTTTGCCTCCAAAGCGTTTTCAATGGCTGATGTTTTGGAAATAGATCACCAAATCTTTCTTCTGAGGTGTTGTCTAAGTAGACGTGAACCTCCAATCATTTGTTTAACAGCCAATTCTATTAACAGTTTGTATCAACCAGAGACTTCATTATGTTAATAATAATGAAGAAAAACAAACAAACAAATAAACTTGTTGCCATCAAGTTGATTCAGATTCAGGTGATACGGAATGTTAACAGTAGACGTGTCCCATAGGGTTTTCTTGGCTGTAATCTTCTTGGTAGAAGTTTGGTAGGCCCTCTGTGGAGCCACTGGATGGATTGTAATTGCTAACCTTTTGCTTAGCAACTAATTGCAAACCACTTGTGCCACCCAAGCCCCTACTATATTAATAGAAGTATTTAATTCCTCTCACTGTATTATATGCTGGGATTATATTAGATAATCTGTTACGAAAAGTTCATACCCTGAGTTGAACTTTTAACAAAATAGATGTGCTGATAAGTGTTACAAAACAGGTATGTGCAAACTGGATGTGACTCAGGAAGAGGGACTCATTTCTTCCTTGTAGCCTTCCTTGAAGGTGTCACAGATAGGGTGATATTTGAGCTGAGGTTTTTGAGATAGATGGGATAGCATCACTACAGTTACATATATGCCACTTACTGATGGCCCATGTTTTCACTCATTTTTTGTGAGGGAGTCTTAAGGAGGAGGTGGATGGGGAAAGAAGGGAGAGGTGAGTAAAAGAAGGAGGGATAGAAACACAAATTTTATTATATATTGTGCTCACATATATGGTGGAAACATCAAGTAAACCTTGTCATACTTGACACATGTTTTTCTAGAAGCTCACTGTCAGCCTAGCTGCTTCAGGAGCCTGCCACATGTATTGTGTGCTATTTTTGGTAACAATGCTTTCCTATATACAGATAGGAGGAGACCAAAGGAGAAGGGGTGAGCTTAACATTAGTCATTTACTATTACTGTCACCAGATGGAGAAATAAAATTCTTCTAGAATTTTCAAATAATGTTATTATTGTAATATGGGTATTAAAATATATTTTTAAATGATTAAAAAATTTCCACTAAATATTCCTATCTCCTTTAATGACCCTCCAAGCTTATTTCTCTACAATGAAAGAGGTGGACTGGAGCTCTGATTTTTATTTTTTCTTTGAAACTCTATGTGATTTTATCTTTTTATATTTCTATATATTTAATAATATTTGTATAATTTGAATATTTTTATATCAATTTTACAGTATTTGTATAATTTTAGTATCATAATATTATTCACATTACCATCTAGCAAGGCTATTTTAATGTATAATATATAGCTATATATCTTTTGTTTCAGGTGTTGTTGAATTTATTTTCAACTCATATGACTGTGTGACAGAGTAGAACTACCCCATAAGGTTTCCTGGGCTGTAATCTTTACAGGTGTAGACAGCCAAGTCTTCTATGTGGTTGCTGTTGTTGTTGTTGTTGCTTGCCATCGAGTAAGCCCCAACTCATAGCGACCCCTCCTTGGGTTTCCGAGGCAGTATCACTACGGAAGTAGGATTGCCCAACATTCCTTCCGAGGAGTGGCTGGTGGGTTTGAACCGCCAGCCTTCTGGTGAGCAGTCAAGTACCTTAGGCACTATGCTATCAGAGCTCCCATTCTGAGTAGGTTCAAATTCCTAACCTTTTGATTAGCAACCAAGCACAAATATGCCTAGGAAACCCTATTGGGGTTTGTTTTATAGGATGGCTGTGAATCAGAATCAACTCAACAACATGTAATGTATACAACACATGCATACATATTTGTGTACCTACAGCCTTAACGTATACTTATGTGTAGATGCATACATAAGTAGTGTAAATGTACTGTTGCCATACTGCCTCTTTTTATGAGGTCAATGTCACAAAAATCAGGGCAACTCCATTCCAGGTCCTAACCAAGATTGGAGTGTATTGCCTTACAGTCACCCTCTTTGAAGCATTTTAGCTATGTGTATTGAATAACTGAGGAGGCATTGATCTCTAGGCTTACCCTCCCCACTGCCGTGGAATTGATTCCAACTCATAGTTACCCTGTAGAACACAGTAGAACTGCCCCTTAGGGTTTCCAAGCCTGTAAACTTTTACAGAAGCAGACTGCTACATCTTTTCCAAGGAGCGGCTGGTGAGTTTGAACTACTGACCTTCCAGTTAGCAGCTGAGTGCTTAACTACTGCACCACAAAGGTTTTTTCTTTAGGTTTAAACAAAAAACCAAACTAACTGCCATCGAGTCAGTATTGATTCATAGTGACCCCTCCTTGGGTTTCCGAGCCAGTATCTCTACGGAAATAAATTGCCCAGTCTTCCTTCCGAGGAGTGGCTGGTGGGTTTGAACCACCAGCCTTCTGGTTAGCAGTCAGTAGACAATCTTTAGGGAGTCTGCTCAGGTTTGACTTTTGGTTGTAACTCCTCTTACTGGATCTTAGCAGTGGAAATGGTGTCTCCTTTAGTGAAACTCCTAAGTGCTTCTCCTCTCCCTCCACAATTTGAGTTTGTGAGAGCACCCAGGGCTTTTTCTGGGGAATTGATGACTGGCTGGTTAGGGTTAATAGCCCTTGGCTTTGCCTCAGGCCATCATCTCCTCCCAGGCACTCATTAATTCCCTAGAAAATGCCCAGCACTTGAATCATTACTACTTAAGGGAACTGTACTGTTTTTCTGAAAATTTTAGGACTGTTGGAGGAGTCTGGCTATTCTTTGTGGGATGACCTGCTTTGTTTTCTGTTCCCTTAATTTTGAGCTGGACTCTTACTGTCTGGGAAGTTAGTGTAAGACCAGGAGGAGAATTTGTGGAGTCTTCCCTCTTTATCTGGGTTTCTGCTTTCATGAGGACGATACCATTTTTTTCTTAGAGGGTATGTGCTCATTGGTTATGCACCAGTGAAGCTTACATGGGTATTAGGAGCAATGGGATTTCAGATTGGAGGGATTTTTATTTGCATTGGCAGTATGTTTTCACAGATTCCTGAGCATTTTCATTGCTCTTGTTGTTAATTCCTTTTTTTTTTTCCTACGTACATACGTGATGAAACATATTATTTTTTTTTTTTCTCTTATAAAAACTGGGGAGACCTATGGTCACAAAAAGACAGACTGTAATTAACTTCTTTTAACAGTCCTGATGATTATGATCATGATCCGTAAAAAGACGTATCATGAAAGGGATTGATAAAACAGGTTGTTTTGCATTTGTATTTTGATTAATGATAGTTTTGTTCATGCTGCTCCCGCTGCTTAGAAGTCCTGTCCTTGGTTGTGCTCAGAATCACCTGGGTGCTTGTTAATAATTCAAATTCTAGGTCCCACTCCAGCTAATTGAATCTCATTTGTGCTCTCTCTCTTTTCCTTTATCTTCTTTTCTTCTACCCTCCCTCCCTTTCTTCCTTTAATGATGAAATCACCAGTTGCTGTCTAGTCATGTTGACCCCTACTCCATGGGGGTTTCAATGGCTGATTTTTTTTGGAAGTCAGTCACCAGGCCTTTCTTCTGAGTTGCCTGTGGGTGGACTCAAACCTCCACTCTCAGGGTGATTAACTGCAGTAACCAGTAACTCCTCCTTTAATGATAAAAAATGAATTTGTTGGCCTTGTATAACTGAAATCACAAGGTAGTTTTGTCTCTGGGTGAGGCTTGATCTAGAAACTCAAGCACTGCTACTGAGAATCCCATTATTCTTCATCTCTATATTTTACTTTCTTCAGTGTGAGTTTTATCATTGTTGTCATTGTTGTTGTTATGTGCCATCTAGTCGGACCCAACTCATAGCGACCCCTCCTTGGGTTTCCGAGGCAGTATCACTATGGAAGTAGATTGTCCAACCTTCCTTCTGAGGAGTAGCTGGTGGGTTTGAGCTGCCAGCCTTCTGGTTAGCAGTCAAGTGCCATAGGCACTACGCTACCAGAGCTCCTATTTTTAGTATTCATTACCAAATGATGTGTCAAATTTGAGAATTCTTAAATAGGATCTTTCTAGCACTCACATTCAGTGAGTCTAAGCTGTAATGTCTTACATTTTCCTGGGTATTAGCCCCCACACACCTCTTTTCCTCCTATAATGACTCCTTTGAAGAATAGCTTTGACTCTTAAAGTCCATTGACATTCCTAAAATATCCTTCAAAAATGAAATTTATCATTTTTCTTTCTAGGGTTTTCAAGTCCTCATCTTTTCTATGTGTAGCTCAAAGGCCAGGTCTTTACCTTTGCACCCTTTTCTGTAGCTCTCCAGGTTTTTGCTCTGTGCTCTTTCTGTCTTTGAAGGTGTGCTGGTGGTACAGTGGTTAAGGCATTTAGCTGCTAACCATAAGCTAGATGGTTTGAACACACCAACTGTGGAAGAAAGATGAGGTAGTTTGCTTCTGTAAAGCCCTGGTAAAGCTATGGGGTTGCCAAGAATTGGAATTAACTCAAAGGCAGTGAGTTTAGTTTTGGTTTTCGAGCTCTGGTAGCATAGTGGCTAAGACGCTTGACTGCTAACCAGAAGGCTGGTGGTTCAAACCCACCAGCCACTCCTCGGAAGGAAGGTTGGGCAATCCTACTTCCGTAGTGATACTGCCTCGGAAACCCAAGGAGGGGTCGCTATGAGTCAGGGCTGACTCGATGGCACATCACAACAACAACAACAACAACATCTCTGTGTAAAGTGTTTATGTTTGTATAGTGCTCCATGTATAGTATTCCAGTTATTTTTATTATATATATTTTTTTCAGGCAATCTACTTCTGTAAAGATTTACCAGCATGGAAACCCAGTGGGGGTTGCTATAAGTGGAGACCAACTTGATGGTAGTAGGTTTGGTTTGGTATCTCCATCATATATTGTGAGTTTTCTGAGACCCAAGGATCATTGATCTTGATATCCTTTTGATGCCCATACTTCTCCATCCTCATCATGTATTGTCATTTCCCTAGGAACCAAGGGCCATTCGTGCTTGTATCCTTTTGAGCAAATCTTCTTAATAATTAGGTCTAACTTTCCAAATACACTTATTTTTCACAAGGTAAAATATCATTGCTCTGTTTGGCATAGTATTACACTTTCTGACAAACAAACCAGATTATTTTCTGTTTAAAGAAGTTGTGAGATCTAAGAATTTCATACTCAGAGATCCAATTCTATGTTTTTGCTAAGTGTATTCCTTCATACTCATTTTTCTGAATATCAAGGATAATTGTGTCAAAAGCCTATGTCCAGTTTAACTCACTTGAATCACGAAGAGTTAAATGCCTGGATTTAAGGATGCCTGGAAATTTCCATTTGATACTTCTGTGACCATTTGGCTAGCTTTCGAGTTGCAGCTCTTAAGCATGTCTTAATCAACATTTCTTGGCAGACCTATGTGTGCATATGCATTAGTGGTATTGAGGGGAGTGGGTATCACATCTCTGCTGTCTGGTTGAAAAGAAAAGCTAAGAGAAGTACAAATGGATTTTAGGATTTTTTTTTTTTTTTTTCCCTCACATCTATTTTGTAAGGGTTTCCTTAAAGCACTTCTCCTTACATTTCATTGTTGACATCATTCTTCACTGGAATTCTGAATCTTAAACTAGTCACATATGTGTGCCTCTGTTAATATAAATATATATAGTACAACCCCCTCCACCTTTTATTTCCTTCTTTTATTCTGTAGACTTTACTCATTTTTATTGTCTGATGATTCTGATCTCACCATATTTTTTATGCCAGATAGTTATTTTTTTTCATGCAGAGTTCTACTTTACATCTTTACATAGCTAAAGCAAATGGAAGAAATGACAAGAAAAAAGAACTGAACAGAAGATTTCAAAGGACAGCTGGGGAAGACAAAGTAAAGTATTATAATGAGGTGTGCAAAGATCTGCAGTTAGAAAACCTAAATGGAAGAACATTCTCAGCATTTCTCAAGTTGAAGGAATTGAAGAAAAAATGCAAGCCTCAAGTTGTAATATTATAAAGGATTCTATGTGCAAAATACTGAAAAATATAAGAAGCATCAAAGGAAGGAACACATAAAGTCACTGTACCAGAAAGAATTGGTTGATGTTCAACTATTTCAGGAGGTAGCATATGTTCAAGAACCAATGGTATTGAAAGAAGAAATCCAAGGTGGACTCAAGGAATTGGCAAAAAACAAAGCTCTAGGAATTGGTGGAATACCCTTTGAGATGTTTCAACAAGCAGATGCAGCCAGCGCTGGAGGCACTTACTCATCTAAACCAAGAAATTTGGAAGACAGCTGCCTGGCCAATTGACTGGAAGAGATCCATATTTGCGTCTATTCCAAAGAAAGGTTATCCCACAAAATGTGGAAGTTATTGGCCAATATCATTAATATCACACGCAAGTGAAATTTTGTTGAAGATAATTCAGAAACAATGTTGTTATTTGCTGTCGTATCGGACCCGACTCATAGTGACCCCTCTTTGGGTTTCTGAGGCAGTATCACTACGGAAGTAGATTGTCCAACAGAAAACAATTATAACAGTACATTGACGGGGAACTTCCAAAAATTCATGCTGGATTCAGAAGAGGATAGGGAACGAGATATATCATTGCTGATGTCAGAGGAACCTTGGCTGAAAGCAAAGAATACCAGAAGGATGTTTACCTGTGTTTTATTGACTATGCAAAGGCATTTAACAGTGTGGATCATACAGAATTATGGATAACATTGAGAAGAATGGGAATTCTAGAACACTTAATTGTGCTCATGAGGAAACTGTATACGGACCAAGAGGCTGTTGTTCAAACAGAATAAGAGGATACTGCATGGTTTAAAATCAGGAAGGGTGTGTGGCAGGGTTCTATCCTTTTACCATATGTATTCAGTCTATATGCTGAGCCAACAATCTGAGAAGCTGGACTATATGAAGAAGAATGCAGCATTAAGATTGGAGGAAGACATGTTAACAGCCTTCGATATGCAGATGACACAACCTTGCTAGCTGAAAATAAAGATGATTTCAAGTACTTACTGATGTAGGTTACAGACTACAGTATGTGTTTCACCTCAGCAAAGAAAATAAAAATGCTTACAACTGGACCAATAAGCAACATCATGATAAATGGAAAAAAAATTGAAGTTGTCAGAGATTTCATTTTACATGGATCCATGGTCAACACCTGAGGCAGCAACAGTCAAGAAATCAGACTTCATTTTGCACTAGGAAGTTCTGTTGCAAAAGACCTCTTTAAAGTGTTAACAAGCAAAGATGCCACTTCGAAGACTAAGGTGCACTTAGCCCAAGCCATGGTAATTTCATTCACCTATATGCATGTGAAAGCTGGACAATGAAAAAGAAAGAACAAAGAAGAGTTGATGCCTTTGAATTATGGTATTGGTGAAGAATACAGAAAATACCATGGACTGACAGAAGAATGAATAAATCTCTCCTGGAAGAAGTGTAGACAGACTGTTCCTTGGAAGCAAGAATGGCCCGACTTTGTCTCATCCACTTTGGTCATATGGTCAGAAGGAACCATTCTCTGGAGCAGGATATCATGCTTAGTAAAGTAGAGGGTCAGTGAAAAAGGGGGCTGTGGTGATGGGCTCAAGTATAGCAAGGATTGTGAGGATGGCGCATGACCGGGCAGTGTTCCATTCTGTTGTACCATAGGGTCACTATGAGTCAGACTCGACTCAATGGCATCTATTAACAAGAACAAAGACTTTACATCTTTCTAATTTTTAGATTTATATCTAAAGTGTGATAATAATGAGATAGCTGGTGGTATTTCAGTGACCTGACTAGGCTCTAACTTCTTCCCCAACTTTTGAACAAATGTTGCAAAGGAACCTCCATCTTATCTATTGTTCTAAACAAACATTCTCACTGAACATAGGGTAGTAGTGGAATGTAAACTTTTTCCCACCTTCGGGTCTGTCAAGCATAATTTGGATTTCTTTGCAAGGGCTATGAATATATTGGGGCTTATTTTCTAAATTAAAGGAGATTAATATAGATGGGTCTCTGTTAGTCATACTATTGGCACAGTAAACATTGGGAATTTTTAATAATAACTCAGTCATTTGTCATTTAAAGTATTATCTGAACACCCAAAACCCATGGTCACTGAGATGTTTCTGACTCATAGTGACCCTATAAGATAGAGTATAAGTGCCCCATAGGGTTTCCAAAGCTGTAGATCTTTATGGAAGCAGACTGCCTCATCTTTCTCCTGTGGAGTGGCTGGTGGCTTGAAACTGCTTTTTGGTTGGCAGCTGAATGCCTTAACCATTGTGCCACCAGACCTCCTAAAGTCTATGTAAAGGATCAGTATATGCTTTAATTAGGAAAAACAGGATCTTAGACTCCAGGTTCCCTATATTTACAAATGCTGTAGCAAGAGATCAGAAAGGGTAAGTGGCTTGCCCAAGGTAACATAGCTGGGAAGTGGCAGAGTTAAAACTAGAATCCAAGTCTCCTGACTTCATATTGCTTTTCATCTTAGGATATCATGCTTAAGCAAAACAGATTGCTTCAATTGTGTTTTTAGAATTAATAACTTATTGTAACCTTCCATGCAGGATATCCAGATTCAGTTACTCGCCAGTGCATGTCATGTGCAGCCATCTGTCAGTGGAGGCTTGTCTGTTGCTATGATGCTGAATGAGTTTCTGTGGATTTTACAGATTTAAAAGAACTAGGAAGAAAAGGATGATGACCTATATCCAGAAATCAGCTAATGAAAATTCTGTGGATCTTGTTTTGATGCCCAACTGATCGTGGGCGTGGGGCAGGACAGGGCCAAATTTCTTTCCATGGGATTGCCATGATTCATGGGGGATGAATTGACAGCAGCAAACAACAACTTTAACTGAGAAGAAGTGCAGCCAGAATGCTCCCTGGAAGCAAGAATGGCCAGACTTCGTCTCATCTACTTTGGTCATCAGAAGGAACCATTCCCTGGAGAAGGATATCATGCTTGGTAAAGTGGAGAGTCAACGAAGAAGGGGAAGGCCCTCAACAAGATGGATAGACATAACAGCTGCAATGATGAGTTTAGGTATAACAAGGATTGTGAGGCTGGCACAAGACCAAAGTTTTGTTCTGCTGTGCACAGGGTCGCTATGAGTCAGAGACGACTTGATGGCACCTAACAAAAACAACAATAAGAACTATGAAATGTACTAGAGAAGCCCTTAAAGATTATTTTAATCAATGCTCCCTCATTTTCTGTTAAAGAATCAGAGTTATAAAAGAAGAGTTACCTGTCCACAGACATAGAGTAGCAGCCCAGTAAAAGTCCCTTAGGCAAATGACTCTAAGGCCACTACATCTTTCTTCCTAGTTTATCTCTATTATTGACTGAAAGTAAATATAAAGTCTTGAAAATTAGAGGAAAGAATGTATAAAATTGAATATGAAAAAAATCAAGTTATCTTCTTAAGGAAAGTTAAGGATCCAATCAATGGCTTCTCCATGGGTAAGAGATTATTCCTACACAGAACTTTCCTGGGAGTAAGACTGAAGTGCCATGGCAAGAAAATTTAGTCAGGCCTGCCAGCAGGGGACTCCTCCCCATAGCCTCACCATTAATACTTCCCAGCTTACTATCCACAACTAAAAAGTGCCCTCCTGAATGACAACACCTTAAAAATTTTACATAATATTTCACATGGCTAGATCTTGGATACAGCAAACCATTTTTATGGTCTCATATCACTAGGGTTTTTTTTTTTTTTTTTATTCTCAGTTAAAGTTGTTGTTAGCTGCTGTCAAGTCACCCCCCATGAATCATGGCAACCCCATGGGAAGAAATTTGGCCCTGTCCTTCCCCACGCCCACGATCAGTTAGGGATCAAACCATGATCCACAGAATTTTCATTAGCTGATTTCTGGATATAGGTCATCATCCTTTTCTTCCTAGTTCTTTTTAATCTGTAAAATCCACAGAAAGCCATTCAGCATCATACCAACAGACAAGCTTCCACTGACAGTTAATCCTTTTGGCAGACCATGGTACTCTTAGCATTCTTCTCCAGCACCACGGCTCAAAAGCATCAACTCTTCTTTGGTCTTCCTTATTTATTCCTTCCTTATTCATTGTCCAGCATATGAGGCAATTGAAAATACCATGGCTTGGGTTAGGCATACCTTAGTCTTCAAGGAGACATCTTTTCAGCACTTGAAAGTGTTGGTTCTGGTTACCTAGTGCCACCCTGACAAGAATATACCACACATGGGATGGCCTTAACAAATAGGAGGCTAGAAGTCCAAGTTCATAGTGCCAGGCTCTAGGGGCTGTGTGAAAGCCCCTCGACCTTGGGCCTCTTGCTCTCGGCCCAATGAAGCTAAAGGCATCTCTCCATTCAGGCAGCTGCTAGCAACTGAGGCTGACAAAACCAAGGTTGACAAATAAAATCGCACAGTCCAATATTACCAAACCACACAGCAGGCCATTAAGTCAAGTCCATTGAAAGTCCCAGGATCAGTCCCCAGTTCCTGCTACTCCATCTCATGTCGGTCTCTTCCACCAATTAATGCCTGAAGGCAGTCCGCTCTGCCAGGAAGCTGCTTACCCAGTGGCACCTGGCTTTCTCCTCCGTGGGCCGGTAAGCCTGTTGCTGTTTAGTGCTGGTCTCTGCTACTGTGTCTCTCATGCTGGTCTCTTGGCTCTGCTCCTGCTGTCTGTCGTGTTGTATGCCAGGGTTTCTTTGCTAGGGTCTGGGGTCAAGGACGCATTCCACTCCTGTTTCTACATTTTAGGTATCTGTCAGAGCAACACCCCACTCTCTTGGTACCAAATTCTGTTCTGGTTACCTGACCCAAGGTTGACCAATAAAATGGCACAGTCTGATGTTACCAAACCACACAGCAGGCCATTAATTCAAGCACATTATAAGTCCTGGGATCAGCAGAGAATGGCAGGCTGCTGAACAATGAAACGGCTACATGCAGGGTCTAAACATGCCATAAGCTAGAGACCATTCCCAAGGCTTCTCCTTATATATAGGAAGCAGACCACATTCCCTAAGGAAGCTACTCAGCTGCTCACAGTAGATTCCACCATGGAGTTGATTACCAGTCTCATCATGGGGAATACTACATCCAGCTGCCCAGACACTCAAGCAGGCCTAGCCAAGTTGAAACAAAAACATAACCACCACAGAGGTCTTTTGCAGCAGATTTGCCCAATGCAATATGTTGTCTGATGTCTTGACTGCTACTTCCATTGGTGTTGATTGTTGAACCAAGTAATATGAAATCTTTGACAACTTCAATCTTTTCTCTATCCATTGTGAAGTTGTTTATTGGACCAGTTATGAAGATTTTTGTTTTCTTTATATTGAGGTGTAATCCATACTTCAGACTGTAGTCTTTAATCTTTATCAGTAAGTGCTTCAAGTCATCCTCACTTTCAGCAAGCAAAGTTGTGCCATCTGTGTAAGACAGGTTGTTAATGAGTGTTCTTCCAGTCCTGATCCCATGCTCTTCTTCATGCAACCCAGCTTCTTGGATTATTTTCTTAGCATACAAGTTGAATAAGTGTGTTAAAAAGTTACAACTTTGATGCACTCCCTTCTTGATTTTAGACCATGCAGCATCCCCTTGTTATGTTCGAATGACAGCCTCCTGATCTGTGTACAGGTTCCTCATGAGTACAATCAAGTGTTCTGGAATTCCCATTCTTCTCAATGTTATCGAAAATTTGTTATGATGCACAAAATCGAAT
>NW_006921791.1:6059963-6074533 GCF_000298275.1 Orycteropus afer afer | reverse complement strand
TTTTTTTTTTTTTTTTGATGTTTCCTGCATCATTCAATATTTTGCCCCTAGAATCTTTCAGTATTGCAACTTGAGGCTTACATTTTTTCCTCAGGTTTTCATCTTGAGAAATGCCAAGTGTGTCCTTCCTTTTGGTTTTGTAACTCTAGGTCTTTGCACATTTCATTATAGTAATTGGCTTTGTCTTCTCAAGCTGGTCTTTGAAGTCTTCTGTTCAGCTCTTTGATATTGTCATTTTACCATGTGCTTTAGCTACTCTCCGCTGAAGGGCAAGTTTCAGAGTGCCTTCTGACATCCATTTGGTCTTTTCTTCCTTTCTCATCTTTTTAATGACTTCTTGCTTTCTTCATGAAAGATATTCCTGATGTTATCCGACAGTTCTTGTGGTTTTCGGTCATTGGTGTTCAGTGCATCAAATCTATTCTTTAGATGGTGTCTAAATTCAGAAGGGGTGTAATCAAGGTCATATTTTGGCTCTTTTAATTGTCTTCAACTTCACCTTGAACATGGATATGAGCAGTTGATGGTCTGTTCCACAATCAGGTCCTGGCCTTATTTTGGTCGAAGATATTGAACTTCTCTATCGCCTCTTTCCACAGATGTAGTCAATCCGATTCCTGTGTATTCTATCTGGTGAAGTCCATGTGTATAGCCATCTATTATGTTGTTGAAAACAGGTATTTGCAATGAGTAAGTCTTTGGTCTTGCAAAATTCAATCATGTGATCTCTAGTGTTATTTTTATCACTAAGGCCATATTTTCCAACTACTGGTAACTCTTGTTTCCAACTTTTGCATTCCAGTCACCAGTGATAATGAACACATTTTGATTGCATGTTTGGTCAATTTTAGACTGCAGAAGTTGGTCAAAATCTTCAATTTCCTCATCTTTGGCTTTGGTGGTTCGTGCATAAACTTGAGTAATAGTAGTATTAACTGGTCTTCCTTGTTGGCGTATGGATATTATCCTATCACTGACAGTGTTGTACTTCAAGACAGATCTTGAAACATTCTTTGTGATGATGACTGCCATACCATTCCTCTTCAATTGGTCATTCCTGGCCTAGTAGATTATATGGTTGTCTGATTTAAAATGGCCCATACCAGTCCATTTCAGCTCACTAATGCCTAGGATATCAATCTTTATGTGTTCCATTTCATTTTTGACAAGTTCGAGTTTTCCTAATTCATACTTTGTACATTCCACGTTCCAATTATTAATGGATGTTTGCATCTGTTTCAGCTCATTTTGAGTCATGCCATGTCAGCCAGCGGAGATCCTGAAAATTTTATTCTATGCATATTGTTATGGTCCTCTCTGAGGAGTCAGCTCTTTCCCAGTCAAATTATGAGTGCCTTCTGACCTGATGAACTTATCTTCTGACACTGTTTATTGGACACTGTTTCAGGATTTTATAGTTTTCTGGTAATATATCAAACAGTGTTTCTTTGCTATTCATCAGGTTTTCACTGGTCAATTCTTGTGAGAAGTGGATGGCCTCTTCCTTCTTCCAAGTCTGTCTTAGTCCAGAAGCTTTGCTGAAACCTGCCCACCATGGGTACCCTTGCTAAAAGGGCAGGAAGGCACCATCTCCTGACCTCCTCTAACCATACAGGAGGAAGACAGAATCACTATCAGTAGCCCAAGGCCCATTACTGTGAGTCCAGACATGTTACCTCCCTCCAGCCCTTTCATCAACCCTGACACCAACCATTCCTCCTGCAGCACCCACCACCTTTTTGCTGGGTTTGATAATTTGCTGCAGTGGTCACACACAACTCACAGATTATGGGGTTTATTAGGGAGGTACCAGCCTACAATTCAAGTTCAGGAACAATGCTCAGTCTCTCTCAGCCCCCTGTCTCTCAGTCAGCAGTCTCTCTCAGTCTCTCTCCCAGCAGTGCATGTCTCTTGGTGTTTCTTTCTCAGCCACGTGTGTCTCTCGGGCACATTTCTCTTAGCAGCATGTCCTTCTCAGCCAGCAGTCAGAGAGCATTCTACCTCTAGGAGGCCTCCTTTTGAGCCTGCCAGAGTAGCCAAACTAACCAATCATAACATCAGCATTCTAAGCACCTGAGAGAGAGTGAACTTCCAAAAACATTGCTGTGTGCCTTCCTAACAGAAATACCCCAGGTGGACAACCCTAATAATCAGGAGCTCCTCAGTTGCTCACAGCAAATTCTACCACGGAGTTTACAAAGACTTATGGCTAGAAAATCCACACTAAGAATTTAGTACACCATACCCTGCTGCATTTGGCAAAGCTTCCAGCCTCACAGCAACACGTAAGCCACCACAGGACAACAAACTGACAGATAAGTTCCTCTCCCTTAGTTGTTCCTAACCCCTCTGCACCTGCCTCCTCAGGCAATGGCCTTAAAATAGGGTGTCCACAGGTGAAAAGAAGCCCCTGAGCCCTGGGTCACCTACCTTGGGCTCTGGCCTTAAAATACAGCTGACCTTAAGCAAAAAGCAGCCTCCAGTCCTTGGACCCACTTATCTTGGGCCTCAGCCTTAAAATATAGCCACCCCCAAGCAAAAAGGAGCCCCCAAACCCCGGGCTTGCCTACCTCAGGCCCCGGCCTTAATATAGAGCCACCCTCAAGTGAAAAGCAGCCCTCAGTCATAGGACTATTTTAGAGAGTAAAGGAATTCATGTACGTAAAATATTTAGCACAGTACCTGACATGTTATAAATTTTTGTTGTTGTTGTTGTTGTTAGCTGCTGTGGAGTCAGCCTCCAATTCCTGGCAACACCACATACAACAGAAAAAATGTGGCATGGTCCTGCGCCATTCCTCAATCGGTTGCGGATTGAATGTTTTTGATCCATAGGGTTTTTAATTACTGATTTTTGGCAATAGATCACCAGGATGTTCTTAGTAGTTCATATTAGTCTGAAAACTCCACTGAAATTTCTTCAGCATCACAATGCCAGGTAAGCTTCCATTGACAGGTGAATGATTGCTATGCATGAGGACCATTGACTGGGAATTGAACATGGGCCTCCCTTATAGAAGGCAAAAATTCTACTGTTGAACCAACCACTGCTCTCTTTATAAATATTAATTGTTATTGTTTTTATTATTATTTGCTTTTGGTGGTCGTGTCTTACCATTGTTTGTGAACATATACATATTAAAATAGTTCATGAAGATGTAGCCTTTAGATTTGTCAATGCATCTACTATAAATGAGGATATGTAGAAAAGCCTCTTTTAAGACTTTTTTTTTAAGATTCTTGAGGTTTAAAAATGAAGGTTAAGGGCTCTTATTATCAGAGTATATCACATTAGAAAAGACAATATTAGGATGAACTTAAGATTTCCTAATTCTTCCCTGACTAGGCTATCTTCTGAGTTACCTAACCTGAAAGTTGAAAGGAACATATCTACAGGAAAAATATGTTTGGATCAAGTAATAAAGACTGATTAGAAATCATTTGCTTTGTGTCTTCATCAGAAAGAAAATAGCTTTATGATGAGGTAGAAAGAAAGATGCTTCCATAGATGAGATCGGTGATGGTAGAGGAGTGTGAGAGATGGCCAGGTCAGCAGGGAGCACTGATTAGCTGTGAGTATCTGGAAAGCTTAAAACACTGGAGAAAAGATTGTGAAGGTAGACTGAGGAACTAGTGTGCAAGGGAGAGGATAAAAGACCACATTTACTTGATGGATTTGTTGATAAAATGAGGAATTACGAAACCAGAAATACTATTACTTCCATGATGTAATGGTCTTAATGCTTTTAGTGCATTTCAAGAGGAATAGATTTTGGGAAAGGAAAAATAGTACATTTAAAGTGCATTGTTATTTTTAGTGTTAATGGATTTCCTGATGAGTATGAAATGTGTCACATATTGAAGAAAAAAGTTTCCTGTTCTCCTTAAACAAAAAACCTTACTTTGAATTTTTATATTACCTGTTAGTTTCTGTTCACATGTGACTTTTTTTGTAATTGCATACCATGTTGTATTTTGCTTTTAAAATTTTAATACTGTCTTCAAGACATTTTACATTTATAATTGCTCTTAATTATAATTATTAAAGCTATATAATACTCCATAATTTTTTTGTTTATTTATTCTTTGGGATAACTTTCAGGAAATCAAATTATTGTTTCAAAGATTTCAACATGATGGCTTAGTGCCTAAGGCATTTGACTGCTAACCAGAAGGCTTGTGTTTCAAACCCACCAGCTACTCCTTGGAAGGAAGATTAGGCAGTCTACTTCTGTAGAGATACCGCCTCGGTAACCCAATGAGGGGTCACTATGAGTTGACATATACTCGACAGCAGTAAGAGTGAGATAGTTCTTAGTTATTTATTGTAATAAACCTTCTACAACAATTATACAGATTTGCAGTGTGTGCTAGTTTTACTGTTATCTTTGAGTTATATCATTAATATCACACACAAGTAAAATTTTGCTAAAGATAATTGAAAAATGGTTACAGCAGTATATAGATAGGGTACTGCCAGAAATTCAAGCTGGATTCAGAAGAGGATCTGGAACAAGAGCTATCATTGCTGATATCAGATGAACTTTGGCTGAAAGCAGAGATTGACTAGACAAAGGCATTTGCCTGTGCAAATGATAGCAAATTATGGATACTATTATGAAGAAGGGAAGTTCCAGAACACTTAATTGTGCTCAAAAGGAACCCGTACATAGACAAAGAAGCTGTCATTTGAACAAAATAAGAGGATGGATACTGCATGTTTTAAAATCAGGAAAAATGCTTATATTTTTTCACCATACTTATTCAAGTGGTATGCTGAGCAAATAATCCAAGAAGCTGGACTATATGAAGAAGAATGTGGTATCAGGATTGGAGGAAGATTTTTTAACAACCTGTGATATGCAGATGACACAACCTTATGTGCTGTAAGTGAAGATGAGTTGAAGCATGCTGTGGTGAAGGCACTGGGTTGCTAACCAAAAGTTGACGATCTGAACCTATCACCTGATGAAGCAGTCTGTTTATCCGTAAAGATTTATAGCCTTGGAAAGTCAGTGGGGGTCGCTACGAGTCAGAATCAACTAGATGGGAATTTTTTTTTTTTTTTTTAACCCAAGACTACAGTGTTCAGTATAGATTACACCTCAACATAAAAGTCCTCACAACTGGATCAATAAGCAACATCACAATAAATGGAGAGAAGATTGAAGTTGTCAAAGACTTCAGTTTGCTTGGATCCACAGTCAACACCCATGGAAGCAGCAGTTATGAAATCAGATGTCATGTTGCATTGAGAAAATCTGTTGCAAAAGACTTTAATTTTTTTTTTTTAATTTTAAGAGCTTGTTTTACATTCAACGTAATGCATACATTTAGTTTCATTCCCCATTTACCATGTCCAGCCATAACCCACTCTCCTCCCCTCACTACACTGTAACCTTCCCCCTGTGCCCCTCATATTTATGCACTCCTGTTTGTCCTGCATTTCCTCAATTTGAATGTTGGTCCTCTGGTGTCCCATGGTCTATTGCTCTAAGGGATGTATTACTAAAGAGTATGTGGGTGTGTCATCCTGGGTTGAGTGGTGTGCATGTACATCTTGTTAACTATTGGGCTGAGAGCTCACCCCTGGGAGTGAGTTTTATTCCAGGCACAGAATGTATTCTGGGGCCATAGTACTGGGAGTCTCACCAGATTTCATCTGACTAGTAATTCTGGTCATTATTGAGTTTTTGGATTTTGTTCCACATTTTCCCTCCCACTCTATCCAGGATCTCCAGATTTGATCCTTCCTGAGTGGTTAGCTTTGGTAGCCAGGCAACATCTAGTTCTTCTGGTCTCGAGGGCCATCGTGTCTTAGGGCTGATTGCTTCTAAATACCCTTTTTCTGTGTATGTGTGTGTGTGTGTGTGTGTCTTCTTCACTTCCAATGCTAGGAGACTGTTAGCTGCATCTTAGAGGGCTGCTTGAAAGCTTTTAAGACTCCAGTCACTACTCACCAGTGTAGGTTGTGGAGCAATGCTTTTATGTATTTTGTTGTGCTGATTGAGTCTGGTGTCCCCAGTGCTATGGTCCTGAGACAGTAGATCTGTTGGTTCCCATAGTGTCTGGTTGTCTGTGAGGAATTACTCTGTGTCTGTCTTCTATTGTTTCTGTAAGGATTGCAGGTACTTTGTATCACTGGTGTCTGTGCAAGATTAGCCTCAGCTGAATCTATCCTTGGTCTAGAGTATACCTCTATTCACTGACCCCTGTCTGATCCTCTTAGGTGTTTATCTGTATAGCCTAGTGTTTGGTGTTAATGGCAGTGCGGTTTTGTGGACACATTGGTTGGTATTAGCATCTGTTGTCTATCTCTTATGTGCACAATTCAGTGTCCTCCCATTTCCTAATGTTATCATGGTGGTCATATATCCTTCTCATACATCCCTCCCCCTACCCATGTCAGCATGTAGGCCCCAACTAGCCCAAAATTAATCCCTCCCCTTCCCTCCCCATCCTGGTAACCTACTAAGTGAGTTTCTTTTCCCAAGCAAACCCTTCTCTGTCTTTTTACAGTAATGGGCTCATACAGTACTTGTCCTTCTGCAGTTGACTTATTTCAATCAGCATAATGTCCTCCAGGTTCATCCCCGTTTGAGATGATTCGTGTATCCCTCGTTGTTCTTTAATGTGGCATAGTATTCCATTGTGTGCATATACCATAATTTGGTTATCCACTCATCTGTTGATGGGCATTTAAATTGATTCCATTCCTTTGCTATGGTGAATTGTGCTGCAATGAACATAGGTATACATATGTCTGCTCATGCACTATCTCTAACCTCTTTAGGATATATTCCTAATAATGGAATTGCTGGGTCAAATGGTACTTCTGTTTTCAGTTTTTTAAGGAAACACCATACCGTTTGCCATAACGGTTGTACCATTTTACAATCCCACCAGCAGTGTACAAGAATTCAGTCTCTCCACAACCTCGCCAGTATCTGTTACTTTCTGACCTGTTGAACTTTGCTACTATTGCTGGGGTGACTTAATATCTCATTTTTGTTTTGATTTGCATCTCTCTAAAGATTAATGATCATGAGCAATTTGTCATGTATTTGTTGGCTGCCTGTATATCTTCTTTGGTAAAGTGTCTGCTCAAGTCTTTTGCCCTTTTGTGAATTGGGTTATTTGTCTTTTTGGTGTTTAGGTGTTGAAATTTTCTATAGATTTTGGAAATGAGTCCTTTATCAGATATGTCATAGGCAAATATTTTCTCCCAATCTGTAGGTTCTCTTTTTGCCCTTTTGACAAAATCTTTTGATGCACACAAGAATTTAATTTTTAAAAGGTCCCAGTCATCTAGCTTCTCTTCTATCTCATGCACACTCTGGGTTATGCTTGATGGTTTATTTATGCTATAAATTAGGGCTCCCAGATTTGCCCCTATTTTATCTTTGGTGAATTTTACAGTTTTAGGTTTTACATTTAAGTCTTTGATCCAGCTTGAGTTTGTTTTTGTGTATGGGGTGAGGTATGGGTCTTGTTTCATCTTTCTACAGGTGGACATCCAATTTTGCCAGCACCATTTGTTAAAGAGGCTGTCTCTTCCCCATTCGATGGGTTTTGGACCTTTGTCAAAGATCAGTTGTCCATAGATGGATGGGTCTATATCTGGACTTTTGACTCTGTTCCATTGGTCTATCTGTCTATCACTGTGCCAATATCATGCTGTTTTGACTACTGTGGCTGTATAGTAGTTCTTAAGATCTGGGAGTGTGAGACCTCCCACTTTGTTTTTCTTCTTGAGAAGTGCTCTGCTTATTTGAGGTCTGTTTTCTTTCCATATGAAATTAGTAATTAGTTTTTCCATGTCCTTAAAAAATTTTGTTGAAATCTGGGTCAGGATTGCATTAAATGTGTAGATTGCTTTAGGTAGTATTGACATTTTGACAATGTTTAGTCTACCTATCCATGAACAAGATAGGGTCTTCCATTTATGTAGTACCCTGTTGTCTCTTGTAGCAGTGTTTTATAGTTTTCTCTATATAGGTCTTTTGTGTCTCTGGTGAGATTTATTCCTAGATATTTTATCTTTTTCGTAGCTATAGTAAATGGTATTGTTTCCCTTATTTTTTTTTTTATCAGAGGACTCCTTGCTAGTGTAGAGAAATCCAACTGATTTTTGTATGTTGACCTTGTATCCTGCCACTTTGCTTAACCTTTCTATTAGTTCTAGTAGTTTTTTTTATTGAGTCCCTTGGGTTTTCTATGTACAGGATTATATCATCTGCAAATTGAGATAGGTTTAGTTCCTCTTTGCCAATATGTATGCCTTTTATTTCTCTTTCTTGCCTTATTTCCCTGGCTAGGATTTCCAGTACAATTTAAATAGAAGTGGTGATAGAGGACATCCCTGTCTGGTTCCTGTTCATAAGGGGAATGCTTTGAGTCTTTCTCCATTAATAATGATGTTGTCCGTTGGTTTTGCATATATATATATACCCTTTATTTTGTTGAGGAATTTCCCTTCTATCCCTATTTGCAAAATACTTTTTTAAAGTGTTAAACAACAAAGGTAATCACTTTGAAAACTAAGGTTTGCCTCAGCCAAGCCATGGTATTTTCAGTCACCTCATATGCATGTGAAAGCTGGACAGTAAATAAGGAAGACCAAAGAAGAATTGATGCCTTTGAATTGTGGCATTGGTGAAAATATTGAGAATACCATGGACTGCCAGAAGAATGAACAGATCTGTCTTGGAAGAAGTACAGCTAGAATGCTGTTTAGAAGCAAAAATGGCCAGACTTTGTCTCACCTAATTTGGTCATGTTGTCAGAGGGACTAGTACTTGGAGAAGGATATCATACTTGTTAAAGTAGAGGGTCAGAGAAAAAGAGCAAGACCCTCAATAAGATAGACTGACACAGTGGCTACAACTGTCGACTTAAGCATAGCAGGTATTGTGAGGATGACACAGGACTGGGCTGAATTTCATTCTGTTGTACATAGGGTTGCTATGAGTTGGAGGTGACTCAATGGCACCTAACAACAACATAGTATATTGATGATTTGATTGATGTTTGATCTTTCTGAGGTTTTAGGAAGGTGTTTTATTGACAATCTTTGGCTTTTTCTTAAGAGCCTACTTTTTTGACAGAGAAACTTGGTTTTATTATAATGCAGTATTAGAATTTATTTGACCAGTTTGCTATTACCAGTTGTATAGATGACTTCTAATTTTTCATTATGATAATCAATGCCATAGTGAGCATTCTTGGATATAAGTTTTTGTGTAGATCCATTATATTTTTTTAGTTTAATATATTTTTAAAAGAAGAATTACATTTTCTCATTGACTTGGGTATTGATAAGAGAGTGAATGTAAAAATAATTTTAATTTCTTTAGAAATAGTTGTGCAGAAAAGCATGAAAATAGCATATTTAATTTTTTTTTTTATGTAGTGGCTAAAGTCTAATACTATTATAGTTAATATCATGAGAGGTGACAGCTATTGGACTCATTTTTAAAAAAGAAGTTAAAAACGTTCTATTATACAATCCATCCTCCCTCCTTTCTACTTTAATCACTTCTGACATGTGATTTGAGTTATGCCCACTATGAAGTAGGCAAAGTGTGGTCAATCACAGGGCCAATTAGGCAGTAGTACCCTGTTACCTCCTCCCTTTTCCCTGCAGCCAAATTGCAGGACTGAATGATTCTTAGGTGATTTGGAGAACTCTGGCCCTAGCACCAGTGATGACCTAACCCAGCTTCTCAGCAATAAAGCTTTTGGTGTGTTATTTCTTTAAGATTGCATATGTCCAGAAAGTCATGTTTATTTTTTCGCTTGCATTCTTAAAAATACCCTTCATGGACTCACTCCTGTGGCTTCCACCTAAACAATAGACAGGTGTTTAAGGTGAATATTTACACCAGGTAGGTATACTACTTAAAACTTTAAACTTTCAGAGACCAGCAGGGAATTATTTGCACAGGAAGATAGCTCATAGGGTAGGAATGCATAGGAAAGAAGTTTACAGGGAAAGGATAACCAGAGGGAAGGAGTGTGAAGAGAGCTGTTATGTTATGGGGATTGCAATCAATGCCATGAAATAAAATGTGTGTGAACTGTTGTGTGAAAATGAATTTGCTCTGTAAACTTTCACCCAAATCATAATTAAAAAAAAAAGTTAGGCTTAATGTGGATGGGTAATGATAGCATACAAAGAAATAAATGTAATGAACTCAATTCTTTATACCTGAATTTAAAGAAGAAAGAAGTGTTAGCTAGTAATTCACTGAGCTATAAAACTTTTTGAAAGCATTCTATGTTTATTTTTTAACTATCATACTCTGGTTAAGCTATTTGTACTAGTATGAAATAAACTTAACGTTTTGCTTCAATGTTGAAAAAAAAATACCCTACATGAATTTCATACCTTTGTCTTTTGAAAGGAGTACTATAAAAATGAAATTACATAAGTGTATGCTGTTAGTTTAATAAAAATTACTTAAAATATTGTCTGCCATAAAATATACATTTGATTATTCTTTTTATTTATCCATTATCTGTAATTAAGGTATTGTGAAAGTGTTTGAGGTCCTGATGTTCTCTTTTTGTATTTGTAGATTCACATCATAGATTTTGATGATGAAAATAATATTATAAATAAAAATGTTCTTCTTCATCAAGTGGGTGAAATTTGGCATATTAGTGCCAGTCCAGCAGATAAAGGTGTGCTAGCAACCTGCTACAATAAAAGTAAGTGTGTCTTTTATTTTTTATGTACCACAAATGCATGTCTTTTACAATTAGAGATTTAACATAAGATTGGTTTTATATTGCTAATAAGTTGGTAAATGATTTAAGATATGATGACTTGAAGATATAGCATATACACAGAAGATATTGTGAGTAAATGTATGCAGAAATGGTTATAATCCTAAGATTCTAAGAATCAAAACTGAAATCATAGTGGTTACAGAAACTTTAATTCCCCGAAGGTGAATAATGTGGTAAATGTTCTTAAATGATAGAAATATGTGTCCTAATGCATTAACTAGTCTGCTGCACAAGACCTCTTTAAAGTGTTTAAAAGCAAAGATGTCACCTTGAAGACTAAGGGACTACAGAACGAAGCCACGGTATTTTCAACCGCCTCATATTCATACTCATATTCATACTCATATTCATACTCATACTCATACTCATATTCATACTCATATTCATACTCGGGAGCTCTGGTAGCATAGTGGCTAAGGCACTTGACTGCTAACCAGAAGACTGGCGGTTCAAACCCACCAGCCACTCCCCGGAAGGAAGATGGGGCAATCTACTTCCGTAGTGATACTGCCTTGGAAACCCAAGAAGGGGTCGCTATGAGTCGGGTCCGACTTGACGGCACATAACAACAACAAACAACATATTCATACAAACATGGCAATTATAGTGAGGATGCTGAAGGACTGGGCAATGTTTTGTTCTGTTATACATAAGGTTTCTATGAGTTGGAACTGACTTGACAGCACCTAAAAACCACCACCTCAATACATTAACTAGACTATTCAGAGAATTGCAGTGAATTTTGCCTTTTTCTCACTGCCTATGTATATTCATATTGTTGTTGTGTGCTGTCAAGTTGATTTCAACTCATAGCAACCGTATCGGACAGGGTACAACTGCCCCATAGGATTTCCTAGGCTGCAGTCCTTAAGGGAGCAGATCACCAGATCTTTTCCCCTGCTGAGCGACTGGTGGTTTGAACTGCTGGAGTTTCAATTTGCAGAAGTGTGCTTAACCATTGTGCGAAAGTATAAACAGTAATTCAAGTTCATGGTTATTTTGAAATACTCCCCCCCTTTTATTGATTGATTGATTGATTGATTGTGATTTGGGTGAAAGTTTATAGAGCAAATTCATTTTCTGTACAGAAATTAATACAAATTTTGTTTCAGGACATTGACTGCGATTCCACATAATGTAACATCTCTTTTCCCACTTCTTCCCTGTAGTTACCTTTTCCCTGTGTTCTTTTCTATGCATTCCTGCTCCTCAAGCTATCTCCCTGTGCAAACCCTAGACTTCTGTTCTTCCACAACTGATCAATCGCTCTAAGGGGAGTATATATACCTGATGGAAATGTTCACCCTATATGCCTGCCTGTTGTTTGGCTGGAAGCTTTAGGAGTGAGTGAACTGATCTGAAGGGTAACTAGGGGCCATAGTCTTGAGGATCTCACCAGGTTCTATCAGACCAGTAAACCTGGTCTTTTTTTTGTGTGTGATTTTAAGTTTTGCTCCACATTGTTCTCTCACTCTATCCAGAATCTCCTACACTGATCCCTTTCTTAATGATTGACAGTGGTAGCCAGGCACCATTTAGTTCTTCTGGTCTCATGGGCATATAGGTGGAGAATTGCATGGTTTACTTAAAGTCCTTTGGACTAAGTGTTTCCACGCATCTTTGATTTTCTTCATTCTTCTTTGCTCTGCATAAGGAGAGACCCATTGCTGCATCTAGATGGCTGCTTGCAAGCTTTTAATACCCCAATCGCTACTCACCTAAGTAGGATGTAGAACAATGTTTTTGTGTAGTTTGTTATGCCAATTGAGCTTGATGTCCCCTGCAACCATGCTACTTGCTCCCTGAGAGTGTTGGCTGAGGCAAAGAAGTTATCATAACTTTGCCCCTTGTTAGCTCTATTATAAATTTGGACATTCTTATAGCACATACAAATACATATGTAGAAATATTGTCTGCATGGCCACATATTCTTTTATTTTTGTAGTGCTCCCTCCCCTCCCCTCCCATCCCTGGTAACCAACAAAGGAAGTTTCTTTCCATATATAAACCTTTCCTTGACGTCTTACAATAATGAACTAATATAATATTTGCCTTCTATGATTGACTTATTTCACTCAGCATAATGTCCTCCAAGTTCATGTAGTATTTTGCAGATTCTGCATCATTCTTTGGTGTTGAATAGTATTCTTTTGTGTGTATGTACCATAGGTTGGTTATCCATTATTTTGTTGATGGGCACCTAGGTGGTTTCCATCTTTTCACTATTGTAAATAGTGCTGCAATGAACATGGGTATGCATATCTCTGTTCTTGTCCTGGCTGTCATTTCTTTAAGATATATACCTAGTAATGGGATTTCTAGATCAAATGGTATTTGTAATCCAATTTTTTAAGGAATTGCAATACTGCTTTCCACAGTGGTTGTATCATTTGACAGTCCCACCAGCAGTGTATGAGAGTCCCAATCTCTGCATTCTCACCAGCATTTGTCATTTTCTGTCTTGTTGAACTTTGCTACTAGTGCTGGAGCAAGATGGTGTCTTATTATTGTTTTGATTTGCTCTGGTGGCGTAGCACCTAAGGCATTTGACTGCTAACCAGAAGTCTGGTAGATCAAACCCACCAACCACTCCTTGGAACGAACATTGGTCAATCTTCTTCTATAGAGACACCGCCTTGGAAACCCAAGGACAGGTCACTATGAGTCAGGAATGACTTGACAGCAGTGAATTTTTTTTTTTTTTTTTAATGGCTGATGATAGTGAACATTTCCTCATGTGTTTATAGGCTGCCTGAATATCCTCTTTGGTGAGGTGTCTATTCATGTTGTCTTCCCATTTTTTAATTGGATTGTATGTCTTTTTGTTGTTGAGGTGTTGGAATTTTCTATAAATTTTAGAGATAGGTCCATTGTCAGATATGTTGTTGCCGACTGTTTTTTCCCAATCTGTAGGTTCTCTTTTTACTCTTTTGGAGAAGGCTTTTGAACCCTATAAAAATTTAATTTGTAGAAGGTGCCATTTATCTAGTTTATCTTCTGCTATTTGTGCATTTTGAGTTATGATTGACAGTCTGTTTATGCCATAAATTAGGGCCCCTAAATTTGCCCCTGTTTTGTCCTTGAGGAACTTTATAGTTTTAGGTTTCACATTGAAGTCTTTGATCTACCTGGAGTTAGTTTTTGTGTATTGTGTGAGGTCCAGATCTTGTTTCATTTTTGTGCAAATTGATATCCAGTTTTGCCAGCACTGTTTGTTAAAGAGACTATCTCTTCCCCATTTAATGGATTTCAGCCCTTTGTCAAAATCAGCTGATCATATGTCAGTGGATTTGTTTCTGGGTTCTCAATTCTGTACCCCTGGTCTGTGTGTCTGTTGTTGTACCAATACCAGGCTGTTTTGACTAATGTGGGTGTATAATAGTTTTTGAGGTCTGGGAATGTGAGACCTCCTACTTTGTCCTTCTTCAATAGTGCTTTTCTTATCTGAGGTTTTTTTCCTTTCCCTATAAAATTAGTGATTGTTTTTTCCATACCCTTAAAGAATGTTGATGGGGCCTGTATTGGGACTGCATTGAGTGTATAGTTTGCTTTGAGTAGTATTGACATTTTCACAATGTTCAATCTTCCTGTCCACAAGCATGATATGTTCTCCCATTTATGCAGATTTCTTACCATTTCTTGAAGTGGTGGTTTGTAGTTTTCTTTGTACAGGTCTTTTGTGTCCCTGTTGTTGTTGTTGTTGTTGTTTGCCGTCGAGTCGCCCCCGACTCATAGCGACCCCTCCTTGGGTTTCCGAGGCAGTATCACTACGGAAG
>NW_006921791.1:6034977-6059468 GCF_000298275.1 Orycteropus afer afer | reverse complement strand
TTCTTGCCTTGTTGCCCTGGCTAGGACTACCAGAGGAGCTCTGGTAGCGTAGTGTCTAAGGCATTTGACTGCTAACCAGAAGCAGAACTTGACGGCACATAACAACAACAACAACAGCAGGACTACTAGTACAATGTTGAATAGAAGTGGTGATAGACAGCATCTTTGTCTGCTTCCTGTTTGCAAGGGGAATGGTTTCAGTGTCTCTCCATTGAGAATAATGTTGGCTGATGGTTTTGCATGTTTGTTTTGTTTGTTATGTGCTGTTGAGTCAGACTCAACTCATAACAACCCTTCCTTGGGTTTCCGAGGCAGTATCACTATGGAAGTAGATTGCCTCATCTTCCTTCTGAGGAGTGGCTGGTGGGTTTGAACTGCCAGCCTTCTGGTTAGCAGTCAAGTGCCTTAGGCACTACGCTACCAGAGCTCCAATGGTTTTGCATATATAACCATGCAAAAATGATTTTGCGTATATGCCTTTATTGTGTTGAGGAATGTCTGTTCTATTCCTATTTTACAGAGAGTTATTTCAAGAATGGGTGTTGGGTTTTATCAAATGCCTTTTCTGCTTTGATTGATATGCTCATGTGGTTCTTTTCCTTTGTTTTTTAGAGTCTGTTGGCTAGGATTTTTTTGAAGGTTTTTACATCTATATTCATGAGGTATATAAGTCTGTAGTTTTCCTCTTCAGTGATGTCTTTGCCTGGTTTTAGTATCAAGGTTATGCTTGCTCCATAAAATGAATTATATAATTTCTAGAGATAAGTCCCTTGTCAGTTATGTCATTGCATAATATTCTTTCCCCAGCTGTAGGTTCTCTTTTTACTCTTTTGGAGAAGTCTTTTGAAGCCCATAAAAATTTAATTTTTAGAAGATCCTATTCATCTAGTTTATCTTCTGCTGTTTGTGCATTTTGGGTTATGATTGATAGTCTATTTACACCATGTATTAGGGCCCCTACATTTGTCCCTAGTGTTTTCTTGAGGAACTCTATAGCTTTAGGTTTCACATCTGGAGTTAGTTTTTGTATATGATGTGAGGTATAGATCTTGTTTCATTGTTCTGCAAATGGATATCCAGTTTTCCATCCCTATTTGTTAAACAGCAATCTCTTCCCCATTTAATGGATTTCAGCCGTTTGTCAAAGATCAGCTGACCATAGGTCAATGGATCTATTTCTGGGTTCTCAATTCTTGTCTATTGTTCTATGCTTCTGTCGTTATACTAATACCAGGCAGTTTTGACTACTGTGGCTGTATAGTAGGTTTTGAGATCTGGGAGTATAACATCTGCTACTTTGTTCTCTGAGAAGATGCTTTGCAGTATTTCATTATTTTTAAATTTATTGACTCTTGCTTTGTGGCCTAACATATAATCTATCATGAAGAATTTTCCATGTGCACTGGAAAAAAAATGTATATTGTGCTGTTGTTGGGTGAAGTGTTCTGTAGATGTCTATGAGGTCATGTTGGTAGATTGTATTGTTTTGTTTTTCTGTATGTTAGTTGAGTTTCTTTTTGTTCTATCTTTGATTGAAAGTGGTACAGTAAAGTGTCCTACTATGACTGTGGAGTCAACTATTTTTCTTTCTAATTCTGTTAAAGTCTGATTTATGTATTTTGGGGCTCTTTCATTGGATATATAGATATTTATTGTTATGTCCTCTTATTCAATCTATCTTTAATCATTATATGACATCCTTCCTTTTCTCTTATGGTTATTTTTGTCTTAAAGTCAAGTTTATCAGAAATTACTTCCTAAGGCATTTGATTGCTAACTAAAAGGCTGTTGGTTCAAATCCACCAGCCACTCCTTGGAAGGATGATGGGGCAATCTACTTCTGTAGAGATACCACCTTGGAAACCCAAGGAGGGCTCTCTGTGAGTCGAATTCACGTCTATGGCAGTGAGTTGGTTTGTGTTTGGTGATTTGTTCTTTCATGGTTTCCATTTGCTTGATACATATTTTTCCAACCTTTCATTATTAGTCTATTTTTGTCTTTGTATATAAGGTGTGTCTCTTGTAGACAGCATATTGATGGGTTATGTTTTTTAATCCAGTCTGCAGCTCTCCATCTCTTGAGAGGTACATTTAGTCCGTTGACATTCAGTGTAATTATTGACAAGAATGAATTTGTTGCTGTCGTTTTGTTATGTCTTTTTTTTGTGGTGGTGTTGATTTCTTTGTTCCCTATAATTTTCTGTCCTGAGATTTGTTTATGACTTGTTTATCACTTCTTCATTGCTGTCATTTTATTATTTGCTAAGTATTTGTTCTTGCCCTATTTTTTATTGTGATGTGAAGGTTTATCATTTTTCTTTGAGGTTACCCTGTGATTTATAATTTTCTCCCCAAGTTTAGAGTAGTCTGTTCTATCTTGTAGTTGTCTTGACTTCCCTACCATTTAGAAGTTCTTTAACTATGCTATTTTTTCTGTCTTTTTTGGTTTGTAGTTGTCCTCATTTGCCAATTGCTGTCTCTGGTTCCCTGTGTACAATCTTGTAAGCTTATTTACTTTGGATATTTCTGTAACTGAGTTGGTTTCTCGGTTAGGTCATCATGGTGTTGGTCGGTTTTTGTAGGCTGCTATTGGTTCTGTGTCCAAAGGACTCCCTTTAGCCTCTCTTGTAAGGTTGGTCTGGTTTTAACAAATTCCTTTAATTTCTGCTTATCTGGTAATATCCTAATTTCCCCATAATATTTGAAGGGCAGTTTTGCTGGCTATATAATTCTTAGTTGGAAATTTTTTTCTTTCAGGGTTTTATATATAACACCCTATTATCTACTTGCCTGCATGATTTCTTCCAAGAAATCAGACCTTAGGTATATTGTTTGCCCTTTGTAGGTAACTTTTAGTTTTCCCTGTGTTGCTTTCAGGATTCCTTCTTTGTCTTTAGTTTTGATGAGATTGATGATGATATGTCTTGGTGATCTTTGTTTGGAGTCTGTCCTGTTTGGGGCTCATTGGACTTCTTGAATGGATGTATTCTCATCTCTCATCATGTTAGGTAAATTGTTTTTCAACAGTTCTTCAATAATCTTCTCTGTGGTTTTATTTGTCTATTCCTGTTCTGGAATTCCGATTACACTTAGGTTATTCCTCTTGGTGGTATCACACATGAACCTTAGGCTTTCTTCATTTTGTTTTGATCTTTTTTCTGATTGATCCCTTTCCAAAGAAATATTGAGGTATTTGTCTTCAATCTGACTAATTCTGTCTTCCTTGATTCAGTTCTAGTCCTTTGCTTATTCAATGTCTTATCTATTTCTGAGAATTTAATATTAACCCTCTAGATTTCTATCTGTAGATTTTGTATCATTTCTAAATTTTCATTTATTTTGTCATTTTGTTCTTATATTGTCTTCCAACATTGTTCTATGGTTTTCTCTGTGTCTTCCTTCATTTTGTCAGTGTTTTCCTTGATCTATCTCTCAACCTGTTGAAGGTAGCCAAATATAATTCTTTTGAATTTCTTATCAGGGAGTTCCAATGCTGCTTCTTCCTCAGGGATGTCTTTTGGGTCTGTGTCCTGGTTCCTTGTTTCTACTGCTCTATCTTGCTTCTTTGTGTGGCTTTTGATGGTCTATTGTTTCTGAGACATTTTGATTTTTTTTGTTTATATTTAATTTATGGTGACTTTATGTTGGGATGATTCAAGATTTTCATTTCCTTTGTTTTGTTTGGATGTATCTGAGTAAGCAGGGTACTGTTCTCCTCTGTTCATTAGTTAGCAGTACTTGTGCACTCACCACTTGTCTCCTCTCCAGTTGTCAGCCTCCCATATGTCCCTGCTGTCCTTGGCAATAGAAGCTTGTTGTTAGGTCCCTGGAATCTGAACAAGAGTGATGTCACTTTAAATGTCTGCAATACCCGCCATTTGTAAATGTTCAAAATGGTTGCACCCTCTGGACAGCCAAAAGTTTACAGCTCAGTTTGTCTTCTTTGCTGTTTCCCTTTTTAGTCATCAGTCACCAATGCAATTGTCCATATAGTCCTTGGCAAGCAGCACCGATTTTTCAGTTCATTCTCTGGTCCTGATACCACTTAGAAATATTCAGACGGTCTGTGCCATCAGAATAGCTGACAGTTCACAGCTCCATTTGTCTCTTTATTCCCTGCTCTCATTTAGGTTCTTCTACTAGTTGGTGTTTAATCTACTTCTCTATCCTTCCTTTCTAAGCTCAGGGCTCCAGAATTATCTCCTGTGTCTGTGTCAATTGGTTTCTCTTTCCTTTTTTAGGAAGATCTGTGTAGCTTGTCTGCCAATTCCACTATCTTACAAGTTGTGTGTTTTAAAACACCAAACCAAATCCATTGCTGTTGACTTGATTCTGAGACATAGAGACCCTATAGGACAGGGTAGAACTGCTCCATAGGGCTTCCAAGGCTATATTCTTTTTGGAAGCGGATCATCAGGTTTTTCTTGCACAGAGCAGCTAAGGGGTTCACACTGCCAACTTTTCATTTAGCACCTTTGCACTTAACCACTGCACCCCCTGGGCTCCTTTATGTAAAAATGTATATGCTAATATTCCCTAAATAAAGTTCATTCCAGCCTATTATGTGGCTGTCTGAAACCTTTTACATTTGTGTCAAATGAAATATCTGTGACAGTAAACTACCATACATCTTCCTTTTTCTCTGTCATTGTCAATAACCTGTTTTTCAAATTGGAAAAAAGAAAAAGAAAAAGATCTCCTGTCTTTTTCCATTTTATAAGCCAAGATAAGGTCTTTGTGTATTTTTACTATGTTGTTGTTGTTGTTGTTATGTGCCGTCGAGTTGGCCCCGACTCATACGACCCCTCCTTGGGTTTCCGAGGCAGTATCACTACGGAAGTAGGATTGCCCAACGTTCCTTCCGAGGAGTGGCTGGTGGGTTTGAACCACCAGCCGTCTGGTTAGCAGGCAAGTGTCTTAGCCACTATGCTACCAGTAAGAATGTTTCCTTTGTTTATCTATCAATGCCAGATTTTTTTTTTTTTTTTTTTTTTGATATATAGGTGTAACTCATTCTCTCATCTTTCTGTTCATACTCTAACTTCAAAAGTATTTTCTAAGGGGGCAGGAATAAAGGACACAAGGAAGAGGTAACTACAGAGAGGAAGCAGGAAGAGAGCTGTTACATTGTGGATGGGGATTGCAGTCAATGTCATGAAGCAGAATGTGTATTGTGGTGGTTATGTTTGTGTGTCATGTTGGCTGGGCCTGGTTGAGTGGCTGGGTAGCCAGATGTAGTATTCCCCATGATGAGACTGGCAATCAACTTCATGGTGGAATCTACCACAAGCAGCTGAGTAGCTGCTTTGGGTATGTGGTCTGCTTCCTGTATATAAGAAGCAGCTTTGGGAATGGTCTCTAGCTTATGGCACGTTTGGACCCTGCATGTAGCCATGTCATTGTTCAGCAGCCTGCCATGTTCTGCTGACCTTGGGACTTTCAATGGACTTGAATTAATAGCTGTCATGTTGTTGGATAACAGTGGGACTGTTCCTTTTTACTTTTCAACCTTGGGTTTGGCAGCCTTAGCAGCCAGCAGCTGTCTGAGTGTAGAAACGCCTCTAGCTCCAGTGGGCTGGGAGTAAGAGGCAGAGCTGGACCTCAAGGTTGAGGGGCTTTCACCCAGCCCCTAGAACCTCGCACTTTGAACTTGGACTTAAAGGCTCCAAACTGTAAGAGAATAATCTCTTGTTTGTTAAGGCCATCCCATTTGAGGTATATTCTTGTCAGAGCGGCAGTAGGTAACCAGAACATGTATGAATCACTGTATGGAAAATGAATTTGCTCTGTAAACTTTCATCTAAATCACAACAAAAATTAAAAAAAAGTATATCTAGGTATTTTCTTCTTTTTTTGTCAGTGTGGTTAACAGGATGCTCTATTTCTAGGGTTCTATGATTAGACTCATGGCTTTTATAGAAGGCGGTTCAAACCCACCAGCCACTCCACGGAAGGAAGGTTGGGCAATCCTACTTCCGTAGTGATACTGCCTTGGAAACCCAAGGAGGGGTCGCTATGGAGTCGGGGCCGACTCGACGGCACATAACAATAACAACAATATAAGTTTCTTTCTACTTTAACTTCATATGTGTCTCTCTTTTTTTTTCTTTTTTAAACAGTCTTGTTCCTCAGGGAAGAATATTATTTCGTGAAAGTTCTGTCCCCCCTATATTCTTTAGTTACTATTTTTAGCTTTTAATTTATGTTTAAATTTCATTTATTGGAAACAGCCTCTCAATGAGTCCATTCTAATTTTATTCTTTCCCTCATATCAGTATTAGATTTGAGCTTCTCACAAAGAGGCATTTTTTTTTCTTTTTTTGTTACTTCATCTGTAATGAAAGTCACTTACCACCAGAAAGCTATGACAACTAGGTTGTTCATTCTTGTTTTTCCAATGAGCATATCTGAGATAGTAAAATAGTTCCATATTTTTGAATATTCTTTATTTCAAGAATTAATGGTAAAAGTTGGAGTCTTAAGGTGGTTCAAAAGACTAAATGCTTGACTACTAGGTGAAAGGTGGTTGCCCTAGTCCACCTGGACATTCCATGGAAAAAAGACTGACAACCATTTGGTATTTGTGGGTTTGTGTTTTTTATTTTTTTCCCTCCTTTTTGATACTCTATCATTCCATTTTAAGGTCTTATGCTTCCTGAATATTGCTACAGTTCCATCACTATACTATCCCTGACATTGCTACTGCTGCCTCCCCATTCCTTTAGACATTGTCCATCACTCATTTTTAAGGGAGATTGGCAGACTTCATTGGAGATACCCAGAAGTTTTTGCATACGAAAATAAAGATTGTCATCTTTTAGAAAAATGACTTTCAAATTTTTTGACCAATCTTTTGATTAACTCAAAGTTAACTGATCTTAATTACCTATCCATAATGACTTCACTTTTGACATACAACATAATCACAGGAGTGATATCTCATTATCTTTGCCATATTCCATTGGTTAGAAGTAGGTTATAGGTCCTGCTTGCACTCAAGGGAAGTATTACAAAAGGCATGAATACTAGGGAGTGGGGATAATGGTGGCCACTCTAATGTATATCTTTAAGTCACCTTCTGACAGCTAATGACTTAGGTCACTCATATGTCTCAGGAGTTCATCACATTATTGCATCAACTCAAAGTCCAAAATCTCATCATCTCAGTCAGAGGTGCAAGATGAGGCTTCTGGATATAGTCTGTTAAATTCAACTGCTGGGTCACAATTTTCCATTTCCTGACCTGGGAGCTTTGGTGGTGTAGTGCCTAAAGCATTTGACTGATAACCAGAAGGCTGGTGGTTAATGCTCACCAGCCACTCCTCAGAAGGAAGATTGGGCAATCTACTTCCGTAGTAATACTGCCTTGGAAACACAAGGAGGGGTCACTATGAATTGGGATCAACTCGATGGCAATGAGTTTAGTTTTTTTGGTTTTTGACCTAAAGAGATAAGTTATCTGCCCCTGATAGACCTAACATACAGTGGTGGGACATGCATAGGAAAAGAGCTGTAGACATTTTCTTTTCCAAAGGCTGGAAAATGCAAAGAGTCATTGATTCATCGAAGTTCTGATATCCAGTTGGGCAGCCACCAGCTGGAGTTTTTTTTTTTTTTTTCAATTAGTTTTTAAGTCCAGGGAATAATTCTGGACTCTGGTCTCTTGGTTTCACCCTCTGAGGCATTCTTTTTTCATAAAAGGTAAGGTGTTTACAACTGAGTGTTTTACCAGCTTGCTTCCTGTAGTAAATTTTTTTAAATACATTTTATTGAAATATAATTTATGTACAGTGAAATACACAAAACTAAAGTGACATGGGTCAATGCATTTTTTTTTTTTTGTAGTGTTCCCTCCCCTCCCCTCCCACCCCTGGCAACCAACAAAGAAAGTTTCCCTCCATATATAAACCTTTCCTTGACCCTCCACAACAATGAACTAATACTATATTTGTCCTTCTGTGATTGACTTATTTCATTCAGCATAATGTCCTCCAAGTTCATCCATATTATGCGGTGTTTTGCAAATGCTACATTATTCTTTAGTGCTGCATAGCATTCCAGTATGTGTATGTACCATAGTTTGGTCATCCACTCTTCCGCTGATGAGCAAGTAGGTTGTTTCCATCTTTTTGCTATTGTGAATAGTGCTGTGATGAACATGAACATGCATGTATCTGTTCCTATCCTGGCTCTCACCTCTCTAGGATATATACTTAGTAATGGATTGCTGGGTCAAATGGTATCTCCAATTCCAACTCTCTAAGATATTGCTATATTGCTTTCCACAGTGGTTGTGTCACTTCACAGTCACACAAGCAGTGTATGAGAGTCCCAATCTTTCCACATCCCCATCAGCATTTGTTATTTTCTGTTTCACTGAACCTTGCCATCAGTGCTGGGGTGAGATGGTATCTCATCGTTGTTTTGATTTACATCTCTCTGATGGCCAGTGATTATGAGCATCTTTTCATGTGTTAGCTGACCACCTGAATATCCTCCTTGGTGAAGTGTCTATTCATGTCTTCTGCCCATTGTTCAATTGGATTGTTAATTCCTTTGGTGTTGAGGTATTGGATTTCCATCAGTCTTAGAGATAAGTCCCTTGCCAGATATGTAATTATCAGCAAATAGGAATTTGTTGCTGTCATTTTTGTCATGTGCTTTTTCATTGTGTTGATTTCTTTGTTCCATATAATTTTCTATGCTGAGCTTGTTTTGTTTGTGAATCATGTTATCACTTCCTTCATTGCTGTTGTTTTAGTATTTGGTGAATATTTATGCTGGTCCTCTTTTTTATTTTGATGTGAAGGTTTATCATTTTTCTTTGAGGTTAACCTGTGATTTATAGTTTTCTTCCCAAGTTTAGAACAGTCAGTTCTATCTTGTAGTTGTCTTGACTTCCCTACCATCTAGAAGTTTTGTAATGACACAGATTTTTTTCCCTCTTTTTGATTTGTAGTTGTCCTCATTTGTCGGTTGGTGTCTCTGGTTCCCTGTTTACAATCTTGTAGGTTTATTTACTTTGGATACTTCCATAGCTGGATTGGTTTCTGGGTTATATCATCATGTGTGTTAATGGTCAGTTGTTGTTGCTGTAGTAGAATTTTTGGGGTCTAACAGCTTCCTTTCATTCTGCATTCTCTGTCCCTTTTAGTTTCATGGAGTTCATGCCATTAGACAAAAGCCACACACACAATTTTTTTTTTTTTTAGATAACTTCTTCCCTACTTTTGTCTCCTATTGAGATGACTGAGGAACACCACCTTTCATCTCTTAGAGGCTCTCTGGTTTGCCCGAGATTATATATTACTGGTGATTCAAATGCAAAAGGTGGAAGCAAAGCAGAATCACTGGTAGTTGGAAAATATGGCCTTGTTAATAGAAATAACGCTGGAGAGTGCATGATAGAATTTTGTAAGGCAAATGACTTATTCATTGAAAATACCTTTTTTCAACAACATATATGGATGCTACATACATGGACTATACCAGATGGAACACACAGGAATCAGTTTGACTACATCTGTGGCAAGAGGCAACGGAGAAGCTCAATATCCTTAGCCAAAACAAAGCCAGGAGCTGATTGTGGAACAGATCATCAACTGTTCATATGCACATTCAAGTTGAAGCTGAAGACAATTAAAACAAGTCCACAAGAGCCAAACTATGACCTTGATCATATTCCTTCTGAATTTATAAACCGTCTAAAAAGTAGAGTCAATGCATTGAACAACAGTGACTGAAAACCAGAGGAATTATGGGATGACATCAAGAACATCATCCAAGAAGAAAGCAAAAGGTCATTAAAAGGAGAGGAAAGGAAGAAAGGACCAAAATGTATGTGAGAAGAGACTCTGAAACTTGCCCTAGAATGGAGGAGAGTAGATAAAGCAAATGGAAGAAATGACAAGATAAAAGAGCTGAACAGAAGATTTCAAAGAGCAGCTTGAGAAGATAAAGTCAGTTATTATAATGAAATGTGCAAAACACCTGTAGTTAGAACACCAACAGGGAAGAACACACTTGGCCTTTTTCAAGCTGACAGATCTGAAGAAAAATGTGAGCCTCAAGTTGCAATATTGAAAGATTCTATGGGCAGTATGTTGAATGATGCAGGAAACATCAAATGAAGATGGAAGTGCTACACAGAGTCACTGAAACAAAAAGAATTGGTTGATATTCATCTATTTCAGGAGGTGGCATATGATCAAGAACCAATGTTATTGAAGAAAGAAGTCAAAGCAGCACTAAAGGAATTGGCAAAAAACAAGGTTCCGAGAATTGATGGAACACCCATTGAGATGTTTTAACAAACATATGCTGTGTTTGGCACTCACTCGACTATGCCAAGAGATTTGGAAGACAGCTATCTGGTCAACTGACTGGAAGAGATCCATATTTGTACACATTCCAACAAAAGGTGATCCTATAGAATGTGGAAATTATTGAACAATGTCATTAATATCACTTGCAAGTAAAATCCTTCTGGAGATAATTCAAAGATGGTTGCAGCAGTATATGGACAGAGAACTTTCAGAGGTGCAAGCTAGATTCAGAAGAATATGTGGAATGAGGGATATCATTGCTGATGTCAGATGGAACTTGGATGAAAGCAAAGAATAACAAAGATGTTTCCTTGTGTTTTATTGACTATGCAAAAGCATCAGATTGTGTGCATCATAACAAATTATAGATAACATTGAGAAGAGTGTGAATTCCAGAACACTTAATTGTACTCATGAGGAACCTGAACATAGTCCAGGAGGCTGTCATTCGAACAGAAGAAGGGGATACTGCATGGTTTAAAATCAAGGATGGAGTATGTCAGGGTTGGTCCTTTTACCATACTTATTCAATCTGTATGCTGAACAAATAATCCGAGAAGCTGGACTATATGAAGAAGAACATGGCATCAGGATTGGAGGAAGAATCATTAACAACCTGTGATACACAGGAGACACAACTTTGCTTGGTGAAAGTGAGGATGACTAGAAGCACTTACTGATGAAGATTGAAGACTACAGTCTGCAGTATGGATTACACCTCAATATAAAGAAAAAAATCCTCACAACTGGACCAATAAGCAGCATCACAGTGGATGGAGAAAAGGTTGAAGTTGTTAAGGATTTCATATTACTTGGCTGTACAATCAACACCAATGGAAGCAGCAGTCAAGACATCAGAAGACATATTGCATTGCTGCAAAAGACCTATTTCAAGTGCTGAATAGCAAAGATGTCTCCTTGAAGACTAAGGTGCGCTTAACCAAAGCCATGGTATTTTCATTCGCCCCATGTGCATGTGAGAGCTAGATAATGAATAAGGAAGACTGAAGAAGAATTGATGCTTTTGAGTTGTGGTATTGTCGAAGAATACTGGAAGTACCATGGACTGCTAAAAGAACTAAGAAATCTGCCCTGGAAGAAGAGCAGCTGGAATGTTCCTTGGAAATGAGAATAGTGAGACTTCTCACTTACTTTGGTCATGTTGTTAGAAGGGACCATTCTCTGGAGAAGAATATCATGCTTGGTAACGTTGAGGGTCAATGAAAAAGGGGAAGGCCTTCAACAAGATGGATTGACATAGTGGCTGCAATGATGGGCTCAGGTATGGCAAGGATTGTGAGGCTGGCACAGGACTGGGTTGTGTTTCCTTCTGTTGTACATAAGGTCATTATGAGTCGGAGACCGTTCAGTGGCACCTGACAACAACCACAAATAAAGTATAACCTTAACCTCTTGAAAGGGGACTCTGTGTTACTGAATTTGTGAGGTGTTAGGAAAATATTGTGGCTGAGGCTCTTGGCTTTTCTCCAGAGTCACTTTCCTGACAGTGAATCCCTTCATTTTAGCATCATTTGCCATCTGGAAGCTGAGAATTTTCAAAATCATTCAGTCCTGGTTCCTGTTTGTTTAATGGCTCTTCCTTTTTCTCTTTCTCCTCTCACATTTTATTATACACAGCTAGAAAAAAAAATGTGATTTTGTTTAGAAATAATAATAATAATAATGTATATAATGGAATTTAGTTCTTGTAAGTTCTCTTTTTTACATACCTGTAGGAGTCAATTGTGCAAAACTTTTGCCTCTAAACAGGAAAGATACTCCTTTCTCCTGTTTCCAATAACATGTTTCTAACTTCCCCCTAAGCCTTCATTGAAAATACCCTGTGCATTCAAATTTTTCTTGTCTGTTCATGAAAATCTAGGCTTTTTCTTCATATTCCTTTAAATATTTCTATGTTGTACCCACTTCCCAATTCCAGAGTTGGTTTCACATTTTAGGCATTTATTAACACAGCACCCCACTTCCAGGTACCAAATTCTGTATTAGTTTTTTGTGAGGCATAAGAAATTATCACAAAGTTAGTGGCTTAAAGTAGCATACATTTTTTTATTTCATAGTTCCATGTGTTAAGGAATCCGGACATGGCTTAGCTGGATTTTCTGCCCTGGGTTTCCCAAAGCTGTACTCAAGGTGTTGGCCAGGCTACATTCCTTTCTTAGGGTCTCCTTCCAAAATCTTTTGATTGTTGACAAAATTCAGTTCCTGGTGGTTGTTGAACTGAGGTCCTCTTTTTCTTATTGGTGGTGTAGTGCCTAAGGCATTTGACTGCTAACCAGAAGGCTGGCAGTTCAAACCCACCAGCCACTCCTTGGAAGGAAGGTTGAGCAATCTACTTCATAGTGATACCACCTTGGAAACCCAAGGAGGGGTCACTGTGAATTGGATCCAACTCCAAGGCATTGAGTTTCGTTTTTGTTTATCACCTAGGTACTGTTCTCAGTTCCTAGAGGCTATATAGATGGGCACTTTAAGCAGCTAAGTTTGTGATAATTTGTTAAGCAACAAGAGAAATATAATAATCAAGTACTACTTAATCTTATTCAGGTTTTCCACAGAATTAGGTAGACTGCTTCCCTTGAGTTACCTGTGTCTCTTCATTTAGAGTCAGAAGCTTGGAGAGACCCAGTCCTTAGTCTTCCTACCAGTCTTTGAAGGCAGCTTGATTCTTAAATTTCCTAATCTGCCAGCCTCTCTAGAAAGACAAGATTGTTTCATAGCTTTCATGCGTAAGCTCTGAGAATTCTGTTTTATTCTGCCACAGGTGGAGCTAAAGGAATAATTCTTACATGGCTGTGTTTTCCAGTGCAAAGTGCTATAGATATATTTTTTCAATCCTTTCATAATCAAAAGGGAGTTTCAAAGCTGCTTGACTTCTGCTTAACCTTAGCTCCTTGCCCTTTGAAGCTATTCATAGTATCATACCCAAGCCACATTAAATAATCCATAGCAACAGTCATTCTCCTGGGATTAGGTGGCAAAATATTCAGACACCTTCATAAAAGCTTGCAGTTAGAAGATATAATCACACCTTGCATAACTTACCACAGAGAAAGTTTTAGAAAGAGTCAACATGTTTTGTAAATAGGCACTTATGATCTGTTTTCTGTACTTAGCTCTTCTATAAATCACTAGACTTCTACACTGCAATAAATTACATATGAATTAAATCCATAAGCTTCACAAAGTCAGATTAAAATGTATTGCTTAGGTTGCCACCTCATTATAACAAATTATTTTATAAAAACCAGAATTGCACTATATTCTTTTTGTTCCGATAATGTTTTTCTTGTATCATGCTTTTAACCTATTGATTCCTGGGCTAGTTGAAGGCCTTTTGCAGTATTTATTACGTATTTTCCTTGTTTTTCTAATATATTAGTATATGTTTGTAAGCACTATGGTGAAAATACTTTTTGAAAACTACTGACTTGGAAATAGAACAAAGGATCAAAAGCCGCTCTTTCGGTTTGTTGTCCTTAATGGACTTGAACGGTGTTTTCTGGTGTTTCTACTCTTTTGCAGCCCCATATTGCTTTTTGTTTCAGTTACTGTGCATGATGTTTTAATTAATGACAACGTTTGTTTATCTATAGACTAAGAGTCTCTAAGATGTATCTTTAGTCATACATCCTGGTAATGGTAGTGGTAGAGAGGGTAAATAGCATGGAAAGTATGACCAATAAACAGAGAAGGCAGAGCAGATTGTAGAGGCCAGTTCCTATGAATTTTTTAGCAGTGAGTTACTGCTAGCAAAGTATTGTTCTCTTTTAAAGATGTTTGCTATGTTTTCCCTCACATGTATACTGAAATTCTTTTTTTATGGATGTTATTGAGAAGATTAGAGAAAGGAACCATAGAAGAAATGGGCTCTAGGAAGAAAGATAAGATCATTTCATAACTCTTGTATCTAAACTCTTAGAATTCTGTTTCTTTTACAGTTCTAAAAATTTTGATGGCCAGTAATGGCATCCATTTTGAGGTCAGTCTTCTTTAGAAATCTTGGTATTGATATTTGTTGTAAACTACAATATTGAACATATATCATGTATTGCAATATGAAAAACCTCTAGATATTAATGGAAGTTTGCATATGATATAGGTCTTATATGTATATATGAGCTTGTGTGCATATGCATATCTACACAAAGAGGAATAAATATCATAATGGCCTTACAAATAAATATGGAAAATTTGACTTACTCATAGTTTTTTCTAAATGCCTATGGATAAACTTTCCTCTGTATCTTTTATTGAACCAGTTAGGAGAGACAGTAAATAAAAGCAGAATTAAATTCCCCTTGCACAACTTAAGTAGCTACTATTCCCAGGCACAGAACTACTTGCAGATTCTCTTCACACTTGCTTAGAAACTGGTAGAAAATTTGCAGTAGGTTAAAGTAACCTAAAAATTCAAACTCTTTTCAGATCAAGCTGTGCATCCATCTATCCTAGATAAATCTCTACTCATGCAAGGAACAAGTGACAGGCACAAAAGTTAACCTATTGATAGTGATATATAACTGTCATTGATATTTTAGCTATTACCTGTGATGATTGTGAAAAATATGTTGCTGGTAGAGGAGATGTATGTACAATGAACTCTTTTTCAAACTTTTTCTAGATGGATGAAAAGAACTTTTTTTAAATGCCAACTTTTTTTTTCCCCCTGAAAATTTTATAAGAAAATGCATCTCTATGAAAGCAAAAGGAGGAAATATATCCAGGGTAGACAGTATCTCAGCAATATTGTACAAACTTACGAAGTAAAAGTAGAGATCTTCATAGTAGCAGACATGTTGTTGCTGTTATTTGCCATTGAGTCGGACCTGACTCATAGCGACCCCTCCTTGGGTTTCTGAGGCAGTGTCACTATGGAAGTAGATTGCCCAACCTTTCTTCCGGGGATAAAGCAAACCTACTACCATAGAGTTGATTCTGACTTACAACAACCCTATAAGACAGAGTGAGAGCTCTGGTGGTGTAGTGCCTAAGGCATTTGACTGCTAACCAGAAGACTGGTGGTTCAAACCCACCAGCTACTTGTCTGAAGGAAGATTGGGCAATCTACTTCTGTAGAGATACTGCCTTGGAAACCCAAGGAAGGGTCGCTATGAGTTGAATCGAGTCAACGGCAGTGAGTTAGGTGTTTTTTTTGGTTTATAAGATGGAGTAGAACTGTGCCAAGTTTCAAAGGCCTTTACGGAAGCAGACTGCCAAATCTTTCTTCTGTGGAGTGGCTCGCTGGTTTGAACTGCCAAACTTTCAGTTAGCACATGAACAATTTAACCACTGTGCCACTAAGGTTCCTTAAATTACTCATGGGATGTGGAAATAGGGACGGTAAAAAAGGTGCATTTTGTTAAATAGATTGGTGTATACATACTGATAATAAAAGTAACACCTTTAATTGTTGATTTGAAGTTTACTTGGAAAGGCTAAAAATCCTAGATTACTCCAGGGAAATGATAGAAGAAGCTATTTATATTTTTAGTAGTGATGTCTATCTCTGGAGTTACCAAATATTTAAATTAACTTCCTTCCTCACTTTAATTTTCCACTTTGAAATGGGTTTTTATTAGATATTTGGGTCTTTGTGTATTATTTTGCTTCTAATATTTTTATTTTCACACAAGATTTTTTAAAATACTTTGAGAAAGCAGTATATGCTATAGATAAACTTCAATAGTTAAAAGGTTTAAAGATTATATATTTTGCTACTTTAATTTTCTTTTTCTGAATTAGAGCGTGTCTTGTGTTTGTGTATCTGCACACATAGCTTTTCATAATGGTCCTTGCACCCTTTTGCTGTATTATTCAGTCATGGCAGAGTGCCTTAAAGTCAACAGAGGGCACCAGTAGTTTACTTCTGTGTCTCCAAGTCACTCTTCACATTCTTCCCTCTTCTTTCTTTGTTTCATTGTATTACATATGACCACATCCAAAACCTGATTAGTTATACTGAAGTATGCATTTTTAAAAGCTTTCATCTACTTCTCAAGTGTTTCTGTAAATATTTTCAAAGATAGCAAGATCGTTTGAAACACAGAATTGGACTAAATTCTTGAAGTCTAACTAAGGTGATAAAGATTAGATTGCCGTTCTCCCTTTAGCAGTTTGTGGGTTTTCTGCAGAGAAAAAACAAACCAAACCCATTGCCATCAAATAGGATCTGACTCATAGCGACCCCTCCTTGGGTTTCCAAGGTGGTATCACTATGGAAGTAGATTGCCCAACCTTGCTATCAAGGAGTTGCTGGTGGGTTTGAACTGCCAGCCTTCTGGTTAGTAGTCAAATGCCTTAGGCACTAAATTTAGGTCCTTTACTTCTGAACCTTTGGCTAGCAGCAGGGATGCTTACTGGCCTTTGAGGGCCTTACAGCCAGTGGGGGAGATAGGCTAGGATATTGTAATAATTAGAGAATGGTAATACACTATGAGATCTGTAAGAAACAGATGGCGCAATTGAGGTAAAAGTACTATTTAGAGAAGAGATATGCCAACGATGGCCAGAATCATCAATTTCCACTAAGTGTAGACTGCTGTGACAGCTCTTGTGAGTGCAGAGAACGTTTCAACCTCAAGATCTGGAATCTGTGAGACTAATTGCAATAGCCCTGAACTACCTCCAGTTTCCCAAGCATGATTTTTCACGCCTCTGTGCCTTTTCATATGTTCTTTCTACTTCCCTGCTGTCCCTCTTGTCCACACATTGTGAACTCTTCTTTTTTCTTAGAGATGCAATGTAGCTGTCACCTCCTCCCGAAAGCCTTCTCTTACCCTTCCATCCCAGCCTCCAGATAAAAAAAAAAAAAAAAACGCACTGCTGTTGAGTCAGATTTGACTCATAGCAACTTCTCTTTGGGTTTCCGAGGTGGTATCACTACGGAAGTAGATTGCCCAACCTTCCTTCCGAGGAGTGACTGGTGGGTTTGAACCACCAGCTTTCTGGTTAGCAGTCAGATGCCTCAGGCACTATGCCACCAGAGCCTCCAGATGGAGAGAGCCGTTACCCTTTTCTTAGTTTTCCTGCATGAACATTTATAGCATTTACCATCTGGTGTTTTAATTTCTAAGTTCATGTATTTTGTCTACTGGACTAAACTGGTTGCTCCTGGAGGACCCTGGAAAACTGCATTATTTATCTCTGTGTCTTTACTGCTTTACAAGCACTTCATATCCAGGGTGACCACATGTCCTGGCTTATCTGCGACACCGTGGTTTATGCTTATTTTCCTGGCATCCATTCCAGTTGGCACCACTTGTCCTCTTAAAAACTTTCCTAGTTTGGATAATAAATTTTGTAGCTATATAATAGCTACTCAGAAATTATTTACAGATTGAATTAACTAATTTAAACTATATTGAAATGATAGCCATAACAAAACTTAAAAAGATACAGTGGCTTTTTCTTAGTAACAAAGGTACTAAGAGGTACTGTTCAAATTAGTAGAAGGAAACTGAAGAAAAGATGATTACTGGATAGCTGAATGAATCTTAATCTGTGTGCGCTAAGGGAAAGAACACTGTATTGGAAATGAGGTGACATATATCACCTGAAACAGGTTTGTTAACCTTTCTTTGTCTTGGTTTCCTCAATTATAAACTAGACATACTAGTGGCTCTACATGTCTTTCAGGGTTATTTTCTAAATTAGTGAGATCAAATGTAAAAGTGCATTAAAAATTTGAAAAGGAAACTAAATATGAAATGATCCAGTTATTTTCATCTAATTGTTCCCATTTATTTTCAAACTATTTCTTTCAACTCTTCAGGGAATTAAAGTGGGGACAAGGGACAGCAGAGGCAAAGAGAAGTGTCTCTTTTGTTAATGGCAGAGTGGTATGGTCGCAAGAACACCAGGTTTAATAGTTGGAAAACCAGGATTCGAATTTTCCCTATGCTTTTGATAGATTAAGAGTGTGGACCAGTTATGTCACCTGTGTTCTTCATCTGTAGGGTAGGGACAATTAAACTAAAACAATTACTTTAAAAATGAGAAAAATCCCAGGTTGTGAGAAGATTTATTTTAAAGTTATGATTATGCACTCTACAAATCTGGTGGTGTAGTGCCTAAGGCATTTGACTGCTAACCAGAAGGCTGGCAGTTGAAACCCACCAGTCACTCCTTCAGAAGGAAGATTGGGCAATCTACTTTTGTAGAGATAATGCCTTGGAAACCTAAGGAACGGTTGCTATGAGTTGAATTGACTCGATGGCAGTGAGTTTGGTTTTTTTGGTTTGTATGAACAGTACTTAGTAGTGGAAGATTTTCAGTATTCTGAGTATACAATAGACATCACTGGCCTTATTTTAAGCAATGGAGACATTAGATGGTGCATAGTTATTGTAGCTTTGACAGCCTCTGTCTTACAAAGCAGCAGCCATAGGAGACCTATGGTACACAGGTAGCAAAATTTATCAGGATGCATCTTGTCAGTACAGGATATTTCATAAATGATCACTGCTTAACCATCCAGTCATTCCTTTGACGATTGGTGCTTCTTACGCTGGGGTACAGAACCTTTAGTATAGGTGTCAGTGTGCCAGCAGCCACAGAATAAATGTGTGTCCTTCTATAGTGTCAATTTTATTGGATTTTAAGTGAAAGCATTATTTATAGTTTAAAATGAATGTGGATATATTATGAAGTAGAATGCAAAATTGACATGAATTTCATAAATAAAACATGAAACTTGCTGAACTATGTGTCCGTTCAGATAATGTCCTCAGATCCTGTTATTCAAACATTTAACAGTTTATAAAGCACATTTGTGTGTCTGGTTATGCTTTCTTTTTCCTTTGCCATTGGTGTAGTTCAGTAAAGAAAATGAAAGAAGCTTTAAGGCACTTAGGTGAGGGGGTGAGGAATGTACACAGGAAAACATCAAGGGCAAATAATAATGATCTTGTGATGACATAGACCATTTCTCTAAAACAGAAGATGATTAATCCCCCACCCCCATTCTTTGCACCATTTATTCATCTTGATTTTCTTCTTCCAAGTCTAGGGGCCAAAAATTGATAGGATGATGATCTTCTCTTAAGACTCAGCCTTCTTTTTATCTCTGCCTTTCTCTCCAGCTAGAAAACTCCAACTATCTTCAGATTAACCTACCAACCCTGGCCTATGAGAATGAGCCATAAGGGCATATTAGGCCCATGTGAGGTCAGGACATGATTTGCTACTCCTATATTGGTGATCCAGGTTGGTGCCCAGGGTAGTTTTAACATCCTGGACATTACAATGAACCTTGAGCTGTAGCCTCTTCATCTATCATCTTTCTCCTTCTGCTGACCTTTGGTTAACTTTCTAGCTTTGCTTCTCTGGGAACCGGATAAATGTAGTACGTCAGCTATGTTACTTAGCAATAGTGCTATATGGTTAAAAAAAAAAAAAAAATCCTGATTTGTAAATTGCACATGGACTGGGGAGCTATAAATGATCTATAAATATCTGATGGGCCACTCTTTGGGCTTCTTGAGTGCGGTGATTCTTATAACTGATCATATTCCTTGTGAGAATCTAGAAGCTATACTTTTTAAGTTGTTATAGTAATTAGCTCCTGTGTAACAGGTAACTCCCACTCTGGCTTGAGGTGAATCTGGTCTTGTTATACCTGATATGTCATGGACAAAGGGGAAATAACTGGCAGCTGGGTGGCCTCCTTCAGAAGTGTAACATGTGATGCTATCCTGCTGTCCCATGTACTTCTAGGTAGTCTGGTGCCAACTCTGATGTATGACAGTCTTATGAGTCTGACAGTTGAACAAAAGAAGACCCTCAGGTGGGTCTTTTTTGTATCGTACCATCTCCTAAAGAGTTAAGAGTGCTCCGAGAGAAGTCATTACAAGGTCCAGTGTGAAAATAAGAGGAACTGGTAAATTATAGCAAGGAGAAGGTCAGGAAAATCTTCCATATAATATCCAAGGACAGTATCTGTAGCATGAATGAATGAATGGACTAACAATTAATGAATGAGGGTCCCTATGGGCAAGTATAACTTAATGTATCAAGCAGAAGCTTACCATGAAATACTTCCTTGCTTGAGCTTTGCGTTATGATCCAAGAAAAGACTTCTAGAGAGGTTGTAAACAATTAGATAAAGATAGTAGATCAGTATATGGCAGTGGCTCAAGATTGCAACCCAGAGGAGAGTGGTGTGCATAAGAATATTTGAAACAAAGCATCATCTTGTCCATGCTCAAATACTGAGTGTACACATCCTGAAAATAATGTCTGTATTTTTGGTCAGTACACCTTAAAAAGAGAGTAAACAAGAACAGCCACAATGATTAATGATGCTTATCTCAAAGCACTTCCTGTGTATATCCCTCTCATGTGGCAATTAATCATGTCCCTAAAGCTATGATGGAAAGGATACTTGACTGGAGCGTCAGAAGACCTGTATTTGGATGTCATGTTACCACTCACTAGCTCAATATTTGTAGACTAGTTACTTAATGTCTCAGCCTCAATTTTCTCATCTTTAAAATGGGAGATGTCTGCCTTGACTATTTTGCACAGTTGTTGGAATTCGTAGTAAGATAGTATATCTCTGAGAGTGATAATATTTTAACTATTTTTGTTATTATGTACTTTTTTGCATGTTTTTTTTCTGGTATTCTTTTCAACACTCAAAAAGAAAAACCAAACAAACTCACTGCTATCAAGTTGATTCTAACTCATAGTGACCCTCATTGGGTTTCTGAGGCTGTGAATCTTTATGGAAATAGATTGTCCCATCTTCCTTCCACAGAGCAGCTGGTGGGTTTGAACTACTGACCTTTTGATTAGCAGCCAAACACCTTATCCACTACACCATGAGAGCTCCTTCTTTTTAACACTGTTGTTGTTGTTGTTATGTGCTGTCAAGTCAAACCTGACTCATAGCGAGTCCTCCTTGGGTTTCCGAGGCAGTATCACTACAGAAGTAGGATTGCCCAACCTTCCTTCCGAGGAGTGGCTGGTGGGTTTGAACCGCCAGCCGTCTGGTTAGCAGGCAAGTGTTTTAGCCATTATGCTACCAGAGCTCTTAATTTAACTTTCTTATATATTTATGCCATGACTTCAAATATAGTGAGACCCTCCCCCCCTTTTTGGCTTTCAGATTAGAATTTATGTGCTGTTAATAAGACAGCATCAGTAGCAAACACAGTATCAGCTAACATGTATTGAGCATTTACTATGTGATAAGTACTGTGCTGAGCTCTTTGCATGTATTGTTCTATTTAATCCTTCCAGCAAAACTAATAGGTACTGTAATTAGTTCCTGCTTTACAAATGAGAAAGAAGAGGCTTATAAAGGTTAAGTGACTTGCTCTGGGATACCAATGGTGGAGTCAAATTAGGTTTCAAATCTAAGCCACCTCCTCCAGACTTTCAGGTGACTTTCAAGGCCCTACTGTATTGCCATTCTAGATCCCAAATTATCTTATTACACATGGTATCTCCCTTTATCTCTCTTCTCTATAAGGATGGATTTTAAATATATGCCACTTCACCACAGAGGGAAAAAAAGTACATTTTGGAGGAGTTGTGGTGACAGTATGCCTATTTCATGAAAGTCATGAGTGTTATGAGCATTGACTCATTCAACATATCCCAAATGAAAGAGAATGCCAGGACGAATAAGACATTCTGTATGGAGCTTGGAGTAGATATATGGAACTCTATACCCTCTGGTAGCACAGTGGCTAAGGCACTTGACTGCTAACCAGAAGGCTGGCGGTTCAAACCCACCAGCCACTCCTTGGAAGGAAGATGGGGCAATCTACTTTCGTAGTAATACTGCCTTGGAAACCCAAGGAGGGGTCGCTATGAGTTGGGTCCGACTGGACAGCACATAACAACAACAACAACAACAACTCCTCAGGGATGAAACAGACAGAAAATGTATATAGATTAAAGAACAGTTTAGGTGAATTCATGGACATCAGATCCATAATGGACTATTAAGAGAAACTGGGATACTGAGAACAGTTTTCTAAGCTTTTGAGGTTGACGTCATTTCAAAATAGCCTCTGATGCCTCTGTCCCGAGGCCTAGTGCCTAACTGGATGTATCATTGGTTTGACCCAGGGTGGCATTTCTTAGGCTTAAAACTTTCAATTTCAGGCTTTCTGGCATACCTATATTGAATGCTTGCAATTATGGAATGAAATTTTATTCTGAGAGATTATTTTTGGTCTTTAGTGGCTAGGTTTCAGGTTTTTTCCCTTAAACATAGAAGGGAACAGTGGTATAAATTAGCTTATCTGCCAATTTCTGAATCCTCAGCAAGAGCCAAAGGTTATGTGGGGCTTTAATGTTCTTGTTTTAATAGCATTTGTCACTTTTAGTTTATATATTTGGTATGGTGACAGTGATGACTTGCATTAAGCTAATGAAAATCCTTACAGCCACATTATCCAGCTGTTATTAGTAGTTACGAAAATAATAATAGCTGATACCCTGAGTGCTTACTATCTGTCAGGTCTTGCTTTATTTAATTTTATTTTTATTTATTATTTTTTATTTTTGTAGTGTTCCCTCTCCTCCCCTCACACCCCTGGAAACCAACCATATAGGCTGAAGAGTGCATGGTGTACCAGTTGTTTGGATTGATTGTTTCCATGAATCTTTGGTTTTCTTCATATATAAACCTTTCCATGACTTTTTAGTTTTTTTTTGTTGTTGTGATTTGAGGAGCTCTGGTAACATAGTGTCTAAGGCACTTAACTGCTAACCAGAAGGCTGGCGGTTCAAACTCATCAGCCACTCCTCAGAAGGAAGATGGGGCAATCTACTTCTGTAGTGATACTGCCTTGAAACCCAAGGAGGGGTCGCTATGAGTCGGGTCTGACTCGACAGCAAACAACAACAACATTGTGATTTAGGTGAAAGTTTACAAAGCAAATTCACTTTCCATACAGCAGCTTACATACATTTTATCTCATGACATTGACTACAATTTACCACAGTGCAATAGCTCCTCTCTCACTTCCTCCCTGTAGTTACCTCTTCCCTGTGTCCTTCCCTTCATGCACTCCTGCCCCCTGAGCTGTCTCCCTGTGCTTACATAGCCCTTCTATTCCCCCATGATTGGTCTCTCCAAGGAGTGTATCTACCTAATGTAAATGTTCAGCTCATATGCCTATCTTTTGTTTGGCTGAGTGAGTTCAATTTCAGACCTGAAGGACAGCTAGGAGCTATAGTCTCAGTAGTTCCGTCAGGCTCTATCAGATCAGCAAATCTAGTCCCTCCCCCCCTTATTTTTTTTTTAATGATTTTAAGTTTTGTTCCACATTGTTCTCCCACTCTATCCAGGATCTCCTACATAGACCCCTCTCTGAGTGGTTAACAGTGGTAGCTGGGCACCATCTAGTTCTTCTGGTCTCATAGTCATATAGGCTGAGGAGTGCATGGTATACCAGTTGCTTGGACTAATTGTTTCCAGGAATCTTTGGATTTCTTCATTCTTCTTTGCTCTGGATGAGAAGAGAGCCATCATTGCATCTAGATATCCACTTGCAAGCTTCTAAGATCCCAGTCGCTACTCAACAAAGTAGGAGGTTGGACAATGTTTTGTGTAATATGTTATGCCAATTGAGCTTGATGTCTCCTGTGACTGTGGTCCTGAGCCCACCGATCCAACTAGTCGCTCCCTCTGGGTAGTGTGGTGTGGCCAAGAAATGACTACAACCTTGTCTTTTATCAGCTTTACTATATACCTGGGAATTCTTACAGAACATCCCGATACACTTGTAGAAACATTGTCTGCCAACCCTGTACATGGTCTTGGGCACATTCCCCCTTGCATGGACATACCTAATAGTTCAGCCTGTCCACCCATCTATACACTCGCATATCCATGTTTGCCTTCACTGACAATGTAGTACTATATCTGCAAATGGCTTCATCATTGTTGTCTATACCTCCATTGCACCTCTCTATGTCTTCCTCTTCCTTAGTGCCACCATGTTGATCACACACATTTGGTACATTGCCCTTCTCTTCACTCAAATCAATACTTGTCTCTACCTATCTAACAGTGTTCCCTTCCCTCCCCTCCCACCTCTGTTGTTGTTGTTGTTATTTGCCGTCGAGTCGGCCCCGACTCATAGCGACCCCTCCTTGGGTTTCCGAGGCAGTATCACTACGGAAGTA
>NW_006921791.1:6031493-6033372 GCF_000298275.1 Orycteropus afer afer | reverse complement strand
ATTGGGATTGCATTGAATGTATAGATTGCTTTGGGTAGAATTGACATTTTCACAATGTTCAATCTTCCTACCCATGAGCATGGTATGCTCTTTCATTTATGTAGCTCTCTTACAGTTTCTTGAAGTGGTCTTTTATAGTTTTCATTGTACAGGTCTTTTGTGTCCATGGTGTGGTAGTTATGTTTGTCTGTCAACCTGGCTGGGCCTGGTTGAGTGGCTGGGCAGCTGGTGGTAGTTATTCCCCATGATGAGACTGGCAATCAACTCCATGATGGGATCTACCACAAGCAGCTGAGCCTTTGGGATGTGGTCTGCTTCCTGTATATAAGGAGAAGCCTTGGGGATAGTCTCTAGCCAATGGCACGCTTGGACCCTGCATGTAGCTGTGTCATTGCTCAGCAGACTGCTATGCTCTGCCGACCGTGGGACTTACAATGGACTTAAGTTAATGGCCTGCCGTGTGGTTTGGTAACATCGGGACTGTACCCATTTTACTTATCAACCTTGGGGCTTCTCAGTCTCAGCAACCAGCAGCTGTCTGAGTGAAGAAATGCCTCTAGCTCCAGTGGGCTGGGAGCAGGAGGCAGAGCTGGACACCAAGGTTGAGGGGCTTTTACCTAGCCCCTAGAGCCTGGCACTCTGAACTTGGACTTAAAGCCTCCAAATTGTAAGAATAAACTCTTGTTTGTTAAGGCCATCACATTTGTGATATGGTATATTCCTGTCAGAATGGCACCAGGTAACCACAACACAAGGTAGATTTATTCTCAAGTATTTTATTTTTTTTCGTAGCTATTGTAAATGTTATTGATTTCCTTATTTCATTTTCAGCAATTTCTTTGCTGGTGTAGAGGAATCCAACTGCGTTTTGGATGTTGGTCTTGTAGCCTGCCATGATGCTAAATCTCTCAGTTAGTTTCAGTAGATTTTTGACTGAGTCTCTTGGGTTTTCTACGATCATAGCATCAACTAATAGGGATAGTTTGACTTCTTCCTTACCAATTTGGATGCCTTTAATTTCCCTTTCTTGCCTTATGGCCCTGGCTAAGACTTCCAATACAGTGTTGAATAGAAGTAGTGATAGAGGGCATCCTTGTCTGGTTCCTGATTGCAAGGGGAATGGTTTCAGTCTGTCTCCATGGAGAATAAAGTTGGCTGATGGTTTTGCATGTATGCGCTTTGTTATTTTGAGGAATGTTCCTTCTATTCCTATTTTGCTGAGAATTTTGGTCAGAAATAGGTGTTGGATTTTATCCAATGTCTGTTCTGCATTGATTGATATGATCATGTGGTTCTTTTCCTTTGTTTTCTTTATGTGGTGGATGACATTGATTATTTTTCTAATGTTGAATCATCTTTGCATACCTGATATGAACCCCACTTAGTCATAATGAATGATTTTCTTGTTACATTTTAAAGTCTATTGGCTAGGATTTTGTTGAAGATTTTTGCGGCTATATTCATGGGAGATATTGGTCTGTAGTTTTCCTTTAGAGTGATGTCTTTGCCTTGTTTTGATATCAAGGTTATGCTTGCTTCATGAAATGAATTAGGAAGGCTTCCATCCTTATCTATGTTTTGGAATAGTTTGAGCGGGATTGGTGTCAGTTCTTCTCTGAATGTTCGGAAGAATTGTCCAGTGAAACTGTCTGAGACAGGACTTTTTTATTTTTTATTTTTATTGTGATTTGGGTGAAAATTTACAGAGAAAATACACTTTCTATACAGCAGATCACATACACTTTGTCTCATGACATTGACCACAATTTAGCACAATGCAACATCTCCTCTCCCACTTCCTCCCGATAGGTACTGCTTCCCTGTGACCATCCCTCCATGCACTCCTACCCCCTGAGCTGTATCCCTGTGCCTGAGCAGC
>NW_006921791.1:6030255-6030814 GCF_000298275.1 Orycteropus afer afer | reverse complement strand
TTTGTTGTCTGTACTTCCCACGTACCTCTCTATGTCTTTCTCTTCCTCTATGCCCCTATATTGATCACTCACATTTGGTACATTGCCTTTTTCTTCACCCAAATCAAAACTTATCACTGTCTATCTAACAGTATTCCCTCCCCTTCCCTCCCACCCCTGGTAACCCACAAAGAAAATGACCTTCCATAGATAAGCGTTTCCTTGACTATTACAATAACGGACCAATACAATATTTGTCCTTTTGTGATTACTTATTTCACTCAGCATAATGTCCTCCAAGTTTATCCACATTATGCTGTGTTTTGTAGATTCTACATTATTCTTTAGGGTTGCATAGTATTAATATTCCATTATGTGTATGTACCATAGTTTGGATATCCATTTCTCAGTCGATGGACACCTAGGTTGTTTCCATCTTTTGGCTATTGTAAATAGTGCTGCAGTGAACATGGGTGTGCATATATCTGTTCTTGTCATGGCTCTAACTTCTTTAGGATATACACCTAGTAATGGAATGGCTGGGTCAAATGGTATTTCTAGTTCCAACTTTTGAAGGAAT
>NW_006921791.1:6012358-6014270 GCF_000298275.1 Orycteropus afer afer | reverse complement strand
GGAGCTCTGGTAGCATAGTGGCTAAGGCACTTGACTGCTAACCAGAAGGCTGGCAGTTCAAACCCACCAGCCACTCCTCGGAAGGAAGATGGGGCAATCTGCTTCCATAGTGATAATGCTTCGGAAACCCAAGGAGGGGTCGCTATGAGTTGGGTCCGACTCAACGGCACATAACAATAACAACAACAACAACATCCTCTTTTTTATTGTGTTGTGAAGGTTTATGATTTTTCTTTGAGGTTACCCTATTATTTATAATTCTCCCTGAGTTTAGAGCAGTCCATTCCTTTTTGCAATTCCCTTGACTTCCTCTCTATTTAGTGTTCTGCAAGTACACAGTATTTTCCTTCTTTTTGGTTTTTAATTGTCCTTATTTGCCAATTGATGTCTCTGTTTCTTTTTACAATCTTGTAAGCTTATTTTACTTTGGGTATGTCCATAGCTGTGTTGGTTTCTGGGTTATGGCATCTTGTGCATTAATGGCTGCTTGTGATTTGCTATTATTTGTTCTCTGTTCAAAGGACTCCCTTTAATATCTCTTGTAATATTGGACTGGTTTTAACAAATTCCTTTAATTTCTGCTTATCTGGAAATCTCCTAATTTCACCATCATATTTGAGGGACAGTTTTGCCGGGTATGTAATTCTTGATTTGAAATTTTTCTCTTTCAGGGTTTTATATATTCCATCCCATTGCATTCACACTTGCATGGTTTCTTCTTGGAAATCAGAGCTTATTCTTATTGGTTGTCCTTTGTAAGTAACTTTTCATTTTTCCTGTGCTTTCAGGATTCTTTCTTTGTCTTTGGTTTTGATGAATGTGATGATGATATGTTTCAGTCATTTTGTTTTGGAGTCTATCCTGCTTGGGGTTTGTTGGACTTCCTGAATGGATGTATTCTTATCTTTCATCATATCAAGGAAGTTCTCCTCCAACAAATCTTGGACAATTTTCTCAAAGGTTTTATTTTTCTCTTTCTGTTCTAGAATTCCTTTTGATGGTATTCCACGTGAACCTTAAGCTTTCTTCATTTTGTTTTGATCTTTCTTCTGATTGATCCCTTTCCAAAGAAAAAATTCAGGTATTTGTCCTCATTCTCATTAATTCTGTGTTCCATTGATTCAGTTCTACTCCTTTACCCTTTCAATATGTTATCTATTTCTGAAAAGTTAGTAGTAATCTTCTGGATTTCTATCTGTAGATTTTGTATGATTTCTGATTTTTCATTTATTTTGTCTTTTTATTCTTGTATTTTTTTCTGAAATTGTTCTAGGGTTTTGCCTGTGTTTTCCTTAATTTTGTCAGTGTTTTCCTTGGTCTCTCTCTCAATCTTTTGAAGATACCTAAATACAATTCTTTTGAATTTCTTATCAGGGAGTTCCAATGCCATTCCTCCTCAGGGATGTATTCTGGGTCTGTATTCTACTCCCTTCTTTCTACCACTTTATCTTTCTTCTTTGTGTGGACTGTGATGGTCTGTTGTCTCTGAGACATTGTGATGTTGTTGTATTTAGATCTCTGTTAACTGTTTCTGAAGAGCAGGTAAGGGTGGGTCAGGCTCTTCTTGGTGATTATTTATAGTTGGGCAGTTTGTGTAGAAGGAAGCAGTGGCTCTCATTCAGTAAGTGAAGGTGCAGGAGGTGCAGATGTAGTTGTGTCATGTGGGCACTGTTACTGTCTCCCACTCAGACAAACACAATCAAATGACCATCAAAAAAGTAAAAGCAAGTGGACAAAAGTACACTTCGTAAACACACAGGGACAATCACCAGAAAAAGAAAAAGAGAAGAGAAAAAGAAAACCCTTGCAATATCTAGGGAGAGGGCAGTAAGAAAAGAGAGAAGGAGAGTAATGAAGAAAAAAATGTTAAAAATGCAAAAAGCAAAACAAGGAATGGTGTGAACCACAAGAG
>NW_006921791.1:6011444-6011995 GCF_000298275.1 Orycteropus afer afer | reverse complement strand
TGAATTAATACGACATTTATCCTTCTGTGATTGACTTATTTCAGTCAGCATAGTATCCTCCAAGTTTATCCATGCTATGTGCAGTTTTGCAGATTCTACATTATTCTTTAGTGTTGCATAGTATTTCATTGTATGCATTTACCACAGTTTGGGTATCCATTCTTCTGTTGATGGGCTCTTAGGTTGTTTCCATCTTTTTGCTATTGTAAGTAGTGCTGCCATGAACATAGCTGTACATATCTCTGTTCTTGTCCTGGCTCTCACTTCTTTAGGATATATATCTAGTAATGGAATTGCTGGGTCAAATGGTATTTCTGATTCCATCTGTCAGGCCCTGTTTTAAACACTTTACATTAGATCATTAAATTCTCATTTTATTGATGAAAGTGAGACATAAGTGTTTTTCTCAAGGTCACACATGCAGCAGGAAGGTTTACACTTAGGATTTAGGCCTAGTCTGGTTCCATGCTGTACTCTTAACTGCGTTGTGCTGCAGTGTAGTAAATTACTTACTATGGCTTTTCTACCCATAAATCTTAGTAAACTCCAAG
>NW_006921791.1:6001149-6010944 GCF_000298275.1 Orycteropus afer afer | reverse complement strand
GGAGAAAGGTAGTGGGTGCTTTGGGAGGAATGGTTGGAGAAAGGGCTGGAGGGAGGCAGCATGTCTGGCCTGGCAGGAATAGGCCTTGGGCTATTGATGGTGATTCTGTCTTCCTCTTGTGGGATTAGAGGAGGTCAGAACATGTGGCCTCCTTGTCCTTTTTGCATGTGCTATATAGCCTCTTTATTCCATAGAAGTTGGATATACAATGAGAAGGACTATTTAAGTCTGAATAATTTATCCTAAGTTTGAAGATCAATTCAGTATATCACACTATAAGCACTGAGTCAGAAAGCCCATTGAATTCGTATTTAGGACACTAGTGCTTTTCTGGTGATTTTGCCAAAAAATTAATACTGTGACTTTGCTGCTTAAATTTTCTAGGTCTCACTTTTGTCATCTATAAAAAAAGAAGGTCAATATAGGTTATAACTAAGATCCTTTACTGTTTCCAGCTTTAGACATCTGTTCTCATTCCATGGGTATATGTATGTATATATTTTTTTTTTTTTTTGAGTTTTTATTGTAAAACATACTACTAAGTGATCAGGTTGGAATGGTGAAAGATGTGGTACCAAGAACTCACTGTTTAATGAGGGGGTAGCCATGTGATAAAAAGTTAATGATTAGCCTGTTTTTATTTTGTGCAGGTTCAAAACTGAAACTGCTCCAGAATCCTCACAATGCTGTGAAGCAGTCTGAAGGCTATGTCAGTACTTAAATTAAGGCACCAAAAAAATAATGAAAAGGAAGAGGAATGTTCTAATCTTCTCAGGGAAGAATGACTTCCACTATCCCCACTTTGAACATTGTTTTCACCAAGAACTGACCTGCAGTTGTCTTTTGGGACATCTTCCTATAAAATGAGGATGGAATTCACCACTGATTCCTAGAGATAATGATATGATTAATAATTGACTGTTAGAATACTTAAATTTCTAAAAAGGAATTAATAACCTCTGAGCTTACATGAGGACTTGACAAAATATGGCCCAAGATAAAGTGGTAGGCCTGTGTCAAAATTTTTGCTCCTAAGAAGCTAATGAATGAGCGGTATCATCTGTTCATTGAAGGACCCTATCATCTGAGCCAGAGAATCTTTTGGAGTAATGTTCTGAAGAAATAGATGCTCTTCTGGCTCTAAGTGTGTCATCTTTTCACCCCCTCTCAGGTCTTCATTTTATTCATGTGTAGAAGGAAAGTACTAAGCTAGATGATTGCTAAGATTCCTTAAAGCTTCAAAATTCTAAGTTTCTCTGAATTAAGAAAAAAAAAAAAAAAGAAAAGTATTAGAATATAGTTGTTTTTGTTTAAAGCTACAGATATCATTTATCTCTCTACCACATTAAAATAAAATTACATTTATAAATTTGAATAGTAAATTTGCTTTGTGAAAATAAGCTAAGGGAAGAAATGGAGTTTCTCTGGAAAAGAATTATTTTAGGCCCTTCTTTATGAAACCAGAACTCTTAGATAAAATGATTTAGATTCCTTTGAAAGAATGAAGTAAATGAGAGGCAAGGGGGAAAATTAGAATCCATGGAAATCATTGTCAAGTGGCCTGCTTAATTAAAGAGGAACAAGGAAGCCAGGAAAGTGCTTTACTACATACAAAATCCTGTCATTTCTAAAGCAGGCTAGTGATAAGTTGGTTAAAATTTACTTTGCATTTTCTGTGCAGATATTAAGAGTGAGTACTTTCTTTCAGATTCAGCTAAGGAATGTGAGAGTTAATTTTGCTCATGATCCTGGTGCCAAGTAATAGCATCTTAAAAAGAGAAAGAAATAAAAAGAAATTATTACAAGAGAACTGTCATTTTGGAGAATCTCCAAAAGAGCTCTTCAGTAGGTCAGGAGTTTCACTGGCATTGCATTGTTACTTTATTTTACAGCATGCTTTGGTCAGAACCCTTTTTCCTCTCTATTCAAATATTTTATGTAAAAAGCATCTTGATAATGCCAGCCCTATCTTTAACTTTCACACCATACCAAGTAAAATATGCTTTGAAATGAAAACGTTTTGTATTTCATTTCAACACTTAAATATTTTGTGGGTTCTCATTGTTCTTTGACTAACAAAATAGAATTGATTGGTCTATTTTTGTTGGAATAGCTGTGTGCGCTGCCGACTGGACAGCACATAACAACAACAACAACAACTAAATTGTCAGCTGAAGATTATTTCAGCTTTGGAGATGTAGGTTCAGATGGATTGGAATTTGACTGGATCTTTTGTTTGAACATTAAAATGTGTATTTCTTTTGATCCTTTTTTTGGTTAGGTTCCTGTGGAAATAATTGAGGTTGTTTTTTCTGGTGAGACTTAAGAAAACTATGTAAAATTTCAATCCACCAGAGTTTTGCTGGTTGCGATTTTGGGGATCTAATAATTATTTTGATCCACTTATATTTCCTTTAGATTATAGATACATTTAAATCCTTTTTTTTTTTTTTTCCCCTGGCTTTAACAAACAGAAATTCTTTCTATCACAATGTAGTAGGCTAGAAGTCCAAATTCAGGGCACTAACTCTAGGGGAAAGCTTTCTCTGTCTGTCCATTGTAGAGGAAGGTCCTGGTCTCTTTTCAGCATCTGTTAGGGAAGCTTAAATCTTATTAGCCATGAAGTGTGAGTTTCATTGCTGCCTGTTTATTTAATAGTTTGGTAGTGATAAATACAAGATAGCCTAGCAAAGCCAGCTTATAGCTTATTTGCCCACTTACCTTTGTTCTTACAGAGGAAGAAGAGGGGATGGAAGAGCTGCCAACAGGGAATTTGTGTCCTGGAACCCAGAGGATGCAGTTAAAATGAGCATGGGATTCACTATTCATCTAGTGATGAATGGAGGAAGATAACACTGGGGTGTGGGCACAGGTGAAATTGCCTGGATTGAAGCCAGTATTTTGAGATTCAGCAGAATGATGAGAAAACATGAGATAAGAAATCAGAAGACTTGAATTTAGGCACTAACTCCATTGCTAGTGGTGGGCACATGCTCAAGTCACTTAATATGTTTGACCTTTGTCATTATGATCATCCCTATTTTACAAAGGAGGAAATATGATGGTGATAATGACAATGGCAGCTACCATTTAAAGTTTGTGTCAGTCACTGGCCTAAGCACTTTATGTAAATTGTCTAGTTGTATTCTTTATTACATTTGCATTTTACCAGTGAGAAAATGGTTAATTGTCAGACTACTAGCACTAGTTAGTAGTAGAGTCAGGGTTTGAATCTATGCTACATCCAACCTACAGTTTATTCTGTTTTAATGATAATGTTTATGAGACAAGAATTTTGTAAATGTAAATTTTGTTAAAACATTTTCTTCTAATTATTGGTTTTTGTCATGTAGGAGAGATATTATCACCAATGTTCAGGGATATTTGTAATGCAGTTCAAATACTGGAATTTAAAGGCCAATGAGATCAAAGGTCTGTAACATAAATCTCTTTATCAATTTAGAAATATAATTAAATTTTGTAGACCCAAATATTGTTGCTTGGATAAGTCTCAAGCATCCTGGGACACTGATATGTAGTTATATAGTGTTAATCATTTAATTCTTTCTTTTTTTTTCCCCATATAATAGAATCCTTTGGCATTATTCCTCTAGGCAAACTGCCTCATGGTTGTTTGTGTAAACATATTGCATCAGGACTTCTTATCTTTCCAAATTGGGCTGTGTGAATTGCAAATGAACTCAAATGTGTCTGTCTATATGTACAAGCATCCCTCCTGAGCATGCATTGCAAGTTTGGGGATTAAGCTGTGCCATATTTTGGCATTTATTTATAATTTATTTTTGTATCTGAGTTTTGAATAGCAAGAATGAGAATCCTGATTCCCAGGGATTTATCTGAATATTTCCAGATCTATTAGATTCCTAATTTTGGATATTGAGGCCTTGAGTAGTGAGAGTTCAGACAATAAGGAATGTCTACATTTTTCTCATGTAGTAGTTTTGTGGAAATTAATGTAGTTCTAGGATATAAGGAAAGTTTTACTTATCTTCTCTTTTTTTGAGATTGTATCCTATATTATTTCTTACATTCCTAACTAATCTCTCTAGATCCCATTTGTATCATTTCTCTGTCCTCATTGACTTTCTGTAATACCTCCAAATTTAGTATCATCTGGAAATTTAATTAATGTGCTGTTTACTGCTCCTTCCAGATCACTAATGAAGATGTTAAATAAGACTTGATCCCCAGAGCACCCTACTGGACACCTCTTCACAACTTAATATTCTGTCATTTATCAGGGCACTTTGTTTATAGTCCTTTCTCCAGGTTTCAATCCACAAGGGAGTGCTTAGGCAAAACCCAATTTGAATTAATTTTTCCAGTAAGACTGTAAAAAACACTGTGCCAGATTCCTTCCTCAATTCCAGATGTGTTATTTGCTGTGTTTTTCTACAGCCTTGTGATCTGCATTCTGCCCTTGCCCCCACCCTCTCCCAGTCCACCAGCATTTCTTTTGTGGGAGATGCAGAAAGGGATCAGTTAGCTGCCATAGCTTTGTGAGGATAAAACCAGCTGCCATTGAGTTGCTTTTGACTCACGGCAACCCCATGTGTGTCACAGGAGAACTGTGCTCTGTAGAGTTTTAAAAGACTGATTTTTTGGACACTGAGCACCAGACCTTTTGAGGCATCTCTGACTGCACTCAAATATCCACCCCTTCAGTTAGCACCCCATTGTGTTGACCTTTGTACCACCCAAGGTACCCAGCTTTAAGACATTGTAGTCTCAGGTGATTCCTTGTCTAAAGTGCTGTGCATCCTTACACAGAGGTGCTTACCTGTGTATTTGTTGATTCATTTACTTGTGAGAGAGATTTGGGAATGGAGTTGTATCTCAAGTAGGATCTCATACCTCCCTGTCATAGTATACTTCTGATGTTTCATCATTCGTTCTGTTTTAAGTTAGCACAGTAGGCTCTCATCTTATATGTGTTTTTTTTGTTTGTTTGTTTGTTTGTTTGTTTGTTTGTTTGACTATAGGTGAGACCTTGAAAGTGTGGGATATATTTTCCTGAGACATGTGGAGTTGCTTACTGTGAAATGAGATGAGCATGTTCCATGTTTGGAACATGGCAAGTTTGGTGTGGCCAGGAAGGGTGTGGGCCAAGCTAGCAGGTCAGAGAGGGAGCCTAGTTGACTGCTCAGAATCTATTTTGCAGCCAGCTTTTTGTTCTTTTCTTAAGGCTATCTCTATATGAACTCTTCTGGGGAAATAATAATTATTAGAAAAGTTTCCTTTTGAAAAATGAACAATAATTTAGAACAGCTCAAGAAGTTGAAAAGCAGTTAACTTGAGGAATAAAGTTATGATCATAAAACATGTGACTCTGACATGTGAATGGGGAGAAAAGCATTATTCTATCCAAATATCCAAATATTTTGAGTTTGCAGAAATCGGGTATAATGTCATTCTGTGGATTGCTGCATATGGATTTTTAATTTTAAGTATGTAACTTAAATACCTAAGCCAAGTTAGTATGCTTTAGTGGCCCTGCAAAATATAGTAAAGAGGAGGGTGGGAGAGATTGTTCGTCTGTTCTCTGATTTATTAAGGAGCTCTGGTGGTGTGGTGTTTAGTACCTAAGTCATTTGACTGCTAACCACAAGGCTGGTGGTTCAAACCCACCAGCCACTCGTTAGAAGGAAGATTGGACAATCTCCTTCCATAGTGTTACTACCTCGGAAAACCAAGGAGGGGTCGCTGCGGTTGGATCCAACTCAGCAGTGAATTTGGTTTGGTGGTTTTTTTTGATGTGTAGTGCCTAAGGTATTTGACTACTAACCAGAAGGTTGGAAGTTCAAACCCATCAGCCACTCTGTGGAAAGAAGACTGGGCAATCTAATTTTGTAAAGATTTACCTCCTTGGAAACCCAATGGGGGTCCAGTTCTACCTCCTGCTTCTGGCCCACTGGAGCTAGAGGCATTTCTTCACTCAGATAGCCGCTGGCTGCTGAGGCTGAGAAGCCCCAAGGTTGACAAGTAAGAAGGCACAGTCTCGATATTACCAAACCACATGGCAGGCCATTAGCTTAAGTCCATCGTAAGTCCCAAGGTCGGCAGAGCATAGCAGGCTGCTGAGCAACAACACAGCTACATGCAGGGTCCAAACATGCCATAGGCTAGAGACCATTCTCAAGGCTTCTCCTTATATACAGGAAGCAGACCACAACCTAAAGGCAGCTACTCAGTTGTTTGTGGTAGATCCCACCATGGAGTTGATTGCCAGTCTCATCATGGGGAATAACTACCACCAGCTGCCTAGCCACTCAACCAGGCCCAGCCAAATTGACACACAAACATAACTACCATACAGGTTCTGGGAATTCAAAGATAAATAAGACAGTTCTTATGCTTGAGCTGCTCTGTCTGGTGGTGGTGGTGGTGAACATGTAAAGTAAAGCAGCACAAGGTAATACATACTATGCAAGCACCAAATTGAAAATGCTATGAAAACATGGCAGAGGCAGCACTTTGCGTGAGACAGGAGATAAGGAGGTATGATTAGGTCCTAAGAATGAGTTGGCGCTCGCCAGACAAAGAAGAGCAAAGAAGCATTAAGGCAAATAGTAGTGCATGTGCACATGTCCAGGTGTTTTGCTTAGAAATGGTGGGAAGTTCTGGCAGTTAGTCCAGGTGTAAGTCTGGAAGTAGTAGTGACTAACATGGTAGATTGAAGCATGTTTTAAAGGCCATCTGAGTGACACATCAGAGTCACAAAACCAGGGGGAGTTTCAGGATCAGATCTGTATTTTCAAAAGATTACTGGGGCAATATGTAGGAGGACCAAAAGAGAGGAAGGCAACAGAGAGACGGGGACAGCAAGACCAGTAAGGATAGGGATAAAGGACCCAATAAGTAAGGTAGACATGGGCTTACTTGTGCTTAATTACTAATTGTTAGTGAACAGTTTCATGTTTTTCACCACATGACATTCACTTATTGGGTGATCCTACACTGAATAAAGATGTCTCTGAGAGTGATTGCTGAGTTCAAGGAATAAGGTTACCCTGTTCTTGCTTCTATTCTGCTTTTCATTGTGATTCAACGTCACTTTGTGTTCCTGTGATTCACAAGACATAAAACTATACAAAAGGGTACAAATATGATGAAAATAAGGAAAATTTTCTCACTCTGCTGGTAAAAGGGAGACAGGCCCCACCCCAGACAGAAGAGGGAGGGAATGCCAGGGACGACAAAAGCTGCAGGATTCAGGTAAGGGGAGGAAGACAGGCCCCATCCCAGAGGTAGGAAATGGAGGGAACACTGGGAACAACAAAAGCCACCAGATCTAGATAAGGGGAGGGAGACAGGCCCTACCTCAGAGGCAGGAGAGGGAGGGAACACTGGGGATGGCAAAGTGGCAGGATCCAGGTAGGATCCAGGTAAGGGGAGGGTGGAGAGGTTTCGAACAGCAAGGGGAGACAAACTTGTCTGTCAGTTTGTTATAAGGTGGTGGCTTGCATGTTGCTGTGAGACTTGAGGCTGTGCCACTGGTGTTTAAAACGACAGCAGGGTTGAATATGGTGGACAGGTTTCAACGCAGCTTATAGACTGAGACAGACTAGGAAGAAGGAAGAGGCCACCCACTTCTGAAAGAATTGCCCAGGGAAAACTTTATGAATAGCAGGGAAACACTGTCTGGTACATTACTGGGCAACTCTATGAATAGCCTGGAAACTATCCAATACAGTGCAGGAAGACGAGCCCGTTAGGCTGGAAGGCACTCAAAATATGACTGGGAAAGAGCTGTCTCATCAGAGCAGAACTAACCTTAATGATATGGATAAAGTAAAGCTTTCGGGACCTCCATTTGCTAACGTGACATGACTCAAATTGAGGAGAAATAGCAGCAAACATCCATTAATAATTAAAACATGGAATGTACAAAGCATGAATCTAGGAAAATTGGAAGTTTTCAAAAGTGAAATGGAATGCATAAAGATGATATCCTAGGCATTAGTGAGCTGAAATGGACTGGTTTTTGGCCATTTTGAGTCAGACGACCATATGATCTGCTATGCCAGGAATGACAATTAGAGAGGAATGATATGGCATTCATTATTGCAAAGGATGTTTCAAGATCTGTCCTCAAGTACAATGCTGTCGGTGATAGGATAATATCCATATGCTTACAAGGAAGACTGGTTAATACTGTAGTATTCAAATTTACATACCAACTACCATAGCCAAAGATGAGGAAATTTAAGACTTTTTTTTTTATCAGTTTCTGCAGTCTGAAATTGACTGAGCATGCAATCAATATGTGTTAATTATCACTGGTCACTGGAATACAAAAGTTGGAAACAAAGCAGAATCACTGTAGTTGGGAAATATTACCTTGGTGACAGAAATAATGCTGGAGATCATATGATAGAATTTTGAAAGACTAATGACTTATTCATTGCAAATATCTTTTTCAACAACACAAATGGCACCTATACACAGGACTTCACCAGATGGAGTACACAGGAATCAAATGGACTACATTTGTGGCAAGAGGCAATGGAAAAACTCAATATCTTTAGCCCGAACTAGTCAAGGAGCTGATTTGGAACCGACCATCAACTGCTAATTTGCAAGTTCAACTTGAAGTTGAAGACAATTAAAACAAGTCCACAAGACCCAAAATATGACCTTGAATATATCCCTTCTGAATTTAGAGACCATGTAAAGAATAGATTTGATGCATTGAACACCAGTGACCAAAAACCAGAAGAATTATGGGATGACATCAAGAACATCATTCATGAAGAAAGCAAGAAGTCATTAAAAATATGAGAAAGGAAGAAAAGACCAAAATGGATGTCAGAAGACACTCTGAAACTTGCCCTTGAGTGGAGAGTACCTAAAGCAAATGGAAGAAATGACAAGATAAAAAAGCTGAACAGAAGGTTTCAAAGAACACCTCAAGCAGAGAAAGCCAATTACTATAATGAAATGTACAAAGACCTGGAGTTAGAAAACTAAAAAAGCACAACATGCTTGGCATTTCTCAAGCTTAAAGAACTGAAGAAAAATTTTAAGCCTTGAGTTGTAATATTGAAAGTTTCTCTGGGCAAAATATTGAATGATGCAGGAAGCATCTAAAGAAGATGGAAGGAATACACAGTCACTGTACCAAAAAGAACTGGTTGATCTTCATCCTATTCAGGTGGTAACATATGTTCAAAAACCAAGGTATTGAAGGAAGAAGTCAAAGCTGGACTGAAGGAATTGGCAAAGAACAAGTCTCCAGGAATTGATGGAATACCCACTGAGATGTTTCAACAAATGGATGCCCCACTGGATGCATTCACTTGGCTATGCCAAGAGATTTGGAAACAGCTACCTGGCCAACTGACTGGAAGAGATCCATATTTGTACCCATTCCAAAGAAAGGTGATCCCACAGAATGTGGAAACTATCAAACAATATCATTAATGTCACATGCAAATAAAATCTACTGAAGATAATTCAAAAACGGTTGTAGCAGTATATTGACAGAGAACTTCCAGAAGTGCAATCTGGATTCAGAAGAGGAGGTAGAATGAAGGATATCATTGCTGATGTCAGACGGATCTGGGCTCAAAGTGAAGAATACCAGAAAGATGTTTGCTTGTGTTTTATTGACTATGCCAAAGCATTTGATTGTGTGTTGTTGTTGTTAGGTGCCATCTAGTCGTTTCTGACTCATAGCGGCCCCATGCACAGCAGAACAAAACACTGTCTGATCCCGCGCCAGCTCCACGATTCCTGCTATACTTGAGCCCATCATCGCAGCCCTGTGTCAAT
>NW_006921791.1:5999945-6000555 GCF_000298275.1 Orycteropus afer afer | reverse complement strand
GCACTCCCTTCCTGATTTTAAACCTTGCAGTGTCCCCTTGTTCCATTCTAACAACAGCCTCCTGGTCAAGGTATCGTTTCCTCATGAGTGCAATCAAGTGCTCAGGAATTCCCATTCTTCTCAATGTTATCCATAATTTGTCATCATCCACACAATCAAATGCCTTTGCATAGTCAATTTATTAGTCATTTGATTGTGTGGATCATAACAAATTGTGGCTAACATTGAGAAAAATGGGAATTCCAGAACACTTAATTGTACTCATGAGGAACCTGTAAATAGACCAGGAGGCTGCCATTCGAACAGAACGAGGGGACACTGGATGGTTTAAATTGGGAAAGGAGTATATCAGGGTTGTATCCTTTCACCATACTTACTCAATCCATATGCTGAGCAAATAATCTGAGAAGGTGGACTATATGAAGAAGAATGTGACATCAAGATTGGAGGAAGACTCATTAACAACCTGTGATACACGATGACACAACTTTGCTTGCTGAAAGTGAGAATGACTTGAAGAACTTAACGATGAAGATTGAAGACTACAGTCTGCAGTATGGATTACATCTCAATATAAAGAAAACAAAAATCCTCACAACTGGACTATAAG
>NW_006921791.1:5959980-5973533 GCF_000298275.1 Orycteropus afer afer | reverse complement strand
CAGATCCGGAGTGTCCTTGGGCTTGCTGGCAAGGAAAACCTAGTTTTAGGCCGCTGGAATCAGCAAGAGCACTGTCTCTTTAAATATCCAAAATGGTCAAGCCGCTTGTGAACATTCAAAATGGCAGCGTCTTCCTGACTGGCAAAAGTCCACAGCTCAGCCCGCATTTCTCTTTACCTTCTCCGTTTATTCCCCTGCCACCAGAGCAGTCCCCTGTGCAGTCCCTGGCTAGCAGGGCTGATTTTTAGGTTAATTCTTAGGTCCTACCATCATTCGGCCCTTTCAAAGCTGTCTATGCCGTGCCGTCAGGATCACTCAGGTTTTCTGCCAGACCACAGCTCCGTCTGTCTCCTTTTTTTGGTATTTGCATGCAAATTCTTCTGCTAGTTGGGGTTTAGTCCACTTCTATTATCTTTCCCTTGAAGGCACAGGGCTTTAGGATTATTTTCTGTGTCTGTGTTAATTGGTTTCGCTTTTCTTTGTTGAAGAGGGTCTGTGTAGTCTTTCTGCCTAGTCCGCCATCTTGTATATCTCCTCATTTAATTTCTTGACTGCTGTTCCCATAGGTGTTGATTGTGGATCTAAGTAAAATAAAATCCTTGACAACTTCAATCTTTCCTCCATTTATCAAGATGTTGCTTATTGGTCTAGTGATGGGGATTTTATTTTCTTTATGTTGAGTTATAACCTATGCTGAAGATTGTAGTCTTTTATCTTCTTCAATAAATGCTTCAAGCCCTCATCACTTTCAGCAAGCAAGGTTGTGTCATCTTCATATTTCAGGTTCTGAGCTCTGGTAGTAGCATAGTGGCTAAGACACTTGCCTGCTAACCAGACGGCTGGCGGTTCAAACCCACCAGCCACTCCTCGGAAGGAAGGTTGGGCAATCCTACTTCCGTAGTGATACTGCCTCGGAAACCCAAGGAGGGGTCGCTATGAGTTGGGGCCAACTCGACGGCACATAACAACAACAACAACAGTGAATCTTCTTCCAATCCTGATGCAGAGTTCTTCTTATAGTTCATCTTCTCAGATTATTTGCTCTGCACACAGATTGAATAAATATTGTGAACCTGATGCACACCTTTCCTGATTTTAAACCCTGCAGTATCCCCTTGTTCTATTTGAATGATTGCCTCTTTATACAGGTTTGTACAGCTTGTGTGTGAGCACAATTAAGTGGTCTGGCATTCCTATTCTTCACAGTGTTGTCCATAATTGGGTAAAATCCACACAGTCAAATTCTTTTGCTTAGTCAAAACACAGATTAATGTCTTTCTCTATTCTCTACTATCAGCCAAGATCGATCTGACATAAACAACGATATCCTTCATTCCATATCCACTTCTGAATCTGGTTTGAATTTCTCGCAATCTCCTATCAGTGTACTGCTGCAACTGTTTTTGACTTATCTCCAGCCAAAGTTTACTTGTATGTGATACTAATGATATTGTTTGTTATTTTTTGCATTTTGTTGGATCACTGTTCTTTGGAATGGGTCTCTTCCAGTCAGTTGGCCAGGTAGCTTTCTTCCAAATTTCTTGGCATAGTTGAGTACTTCCAGCATTGCATCAGTACACATATAGGTTTAAGTAAAGAGTAAAATGATATTTTCATGGTGTTTTACATTTTTCAAAGCACTTCTCAAGCTATTTAAATGTTATCCCTGTTAATCTTCTTAGTGTCAGCATCTTCATGCCCCATATTATATGTAAGACATTAGAGGTTCAGAGAAATAGATTTGCTCAGTGTCTCATAGATAACATGTAAGAATGAAATTTTCAAGAGAGATCTTTTGTTTTCTTCCCCCAGTAATTATTTCCTCTGATGTATGGAAAATGATGCTGATTTGTTTATTTGGAAAATTCTGATGCTCTAGGGAGAAAGAAATCATAAAAAAGTTAAGTTTATCAAAGTTAATGATAAAGTGAATTTTTGAACATTTATTTACCAATGAGAGACATGTTATAAACAAAGGTGTCCTAAAGATTTTTTTCTGGATTATATGCAATCTAATACAAAATTATTATGAAATTCAGATTAATTTTAATTTTAAATTTGAAATTATCAAGACTTTAAAAGTCTTTGAGTACTTTTTGGTATTTAACAAAAAGATTAAAAAGGAAAAATTAAAAAAATTTTGACACTATGCTAAATACCTGTTTCTCATTCCTTGGAAACCACTTTAGGGGAAAAAAACATAACAAATACCTATTTGTTATTCAGTTTTTATTGGCCTGTGAAACATTATTTCTGACCTTTGCCATGAACTAAGAATGTACTCCTAATGTATAAATAACTTTTCATATCTTCTTTCTGTGCTAGAATATGGTGATCTGCTGTCTGACACATATCCTCAGTGGATATTATTACTTTTATAAGGATAACCACTAGGGTAATAGCTATATCCTTCTGGTATCCCCAGGGAGAATATACCAAAGACAGAATATGCCAATTTGGAGGATCATAGGAACTTCACTGAACTCACTGTGCATGGCTGGAATCACAAGAGCTTGCAATTCAATAGTTCAAGTTCAGTTCAGGAAGTACACTTCTGTAAAACATTATGTATTGATGCTTTTATGTCCTATTTTAGTTTCTTCTCCATTCTTACCCTAGTTCACCATATAATTTACCTCCTGTAAAGAGTAGGAAGAGTATTATTAAGAGAGAAGGGAGGTATAAAACAATAAATTTAAATTTTACTCCCAGTTGCAGGTGTTTGTCTTTTCGGGGTTTGATTCATTAACCTTGATCTTGAGCAGCCATCACCTACCATGTAAAAGTATCCTTCATACCACCCCCCCGCCATTTTTTTTAACCAGAATGCTTTGAATTTTTGGAAATGAGTTTCTTGTAGACAATATATACTTTGTTTTTTTTTTTTTTTAATTAAATTCATTCTGCCAATCTCTTTTAATTGGTATGTTTAGATAATTTATATCTGAAGGAATTATTAATATGCTAGGGCTTAAGTCTGTCATTTTATTATTTATTTTCTGTTTGTTCTCTTTGTTTCTCTTCACTCTGTTTCTCTTTTCTTACCCTCTTGAGGATTACTTGAACATTTCGTACCATTCCATTTTGACTTACTTAATAGTGCTTTTGAATACATATAGTCCCCAGATTACAAATAAGTCCCATTCCTAAATCTGTCTTTAAGTTGAATTTGTACGTAAATTGGAACAGTTAGGTATGGCTTATATCTAATGTCATTTAGTCAAATGTTTGTCTTTTAATATATAGTGTGCTTTCTATCTATAAGAAACATTAAAGAAACATTTCTGGATACACTAAAACATCTTTAACATAATAATGCAGTAAAAATTAAAATAATGTTTATCTGAAAATATTTTATTTTGCTCTTATTCTTTTTTAAAATTATTGCTATATAATATGTGTGTATATCTCACAACATTTGTCAGTTCAGCATTCTTCATGTTTAATTCAGTGACACTGATTATATTAATCATGTGCAGCCCATCATTGGTGTCTGTTGCCAAGTTTTTCATGATCATAAACAGATACTCAGTGCTTCCTAAACAGTGATTTCCCTTTCCCACCTCCCTCCTGCTCCTGGTAACCATTAATAAAGTTCGGTCTCTATGCATTTAGCTGTTCTAAGTATTTCTTATAAATGGGAACATAGGATATTTGTTCTTTTAGGATTGATTTACTTTACTGAGCATAATATTTTCAAGGTTCATCCATATTGTAGCATGTATCAGAACTTCATTTCTCTTTATGGTTGAGTGATATTCCCTTGTATGTATATACCACATTTTTCTTGTATTCATCTGTTGATAGACATTTGTGTTATTTCTGCCTTTTAGTAACAGTGCTGATGTGAACACTGGTGTAGAACTATCTGTTTGCATAGCTGCTTGCAAGTCTCTTACAAGTGGAATTGTTGAGTCATGTAGTAATTCTCTGTTCAGCTTTCTGAGGAACCACCAGACGGTTTTACATAGCTGCTGTACTATTTTGGATTCCTGCTAGCAATGAATGAGAGTTCCATTTTCTCCACATCCTTGCCAAAGCATCATTTCATGTGTTTCTTGCCTGTTTGTATATTTTATCTTATATATTTTTTAACTTTTTATTATAATTTGGGGTAAAGTTTACAGAGCAAATTGTATTTTCATTCAACAATTGTGATAGTTGGAGCTGTGTGTCAGCTTGGCTGGACCACAGTTCTGTGTGGTTTATGCAGTTGTGATGTGGGTTATCCCCACGATGAGATCGGGTATATATGTTTTGAGCAGCCAATCCATTAAAAGGGAATTTCCCTAGGGGTGTTGCCTGTTTCCAGTATATTTATGGACATCCTGGGAAAAGAGACACTCTTCTGTGGATCGGGATCCTGTTGTGCTGCCTACAACTGTCCATGAGTGAACAATCCACCATCCAGCCTGGAGATCTTGGATTTGTCATTCATTGGAGTCAAGAGCTTGTCAGCCCCTCCAGCTATGTGAGTCGGGAAGAGCCTCCAGCTTGACGTTTCATCCAAGAACTCAGAACTTGCCAGCTTCTATAAGTGTGTGAGCCATTTTCCTAAGATAAATTTCTCTTTCTCTACATATATATATAAGCTTTATTGGTTTTGCTTCTCTGGAGAACCCGACCTAACACAACAATCCATACACATCTTGTTTTGTGACATTGATTGCAACCCCCACAATGTAAGCAGCACTCTCCCCACTTCCTAACTTTATCTTTTCCATTTTTCTTTCTTTCCTATCCCTTCCTGCATTCTGAGCTTTACCCTTGGGCAAATTCTGCCCTCTTGATCTTGCATGGTTCATTGTTCTAAGGAGTTTGTGCCTTCCTGGTGTATTGTTCACCTTATAGGCATGTTGTTTGTTTGGCTGAAAATTGAACCACAAGAGTGAATTCAGTTCCAGGTCTAAAGGATGTCTAAGAGCCATAGTTTAAGGGATTCCACCAGTCTCCATCAGACAATTAAGTCTGGTCGTTTTTATGATTTTGGGTTTTGTTACACATTTGTTTCCCACTCTATCCAGGACCTCCTGTTGTGATCCCTTTCAGAGCAGTTGGTGATGGTAATTTGGCACAATCTAGTTCTGGTGTCAAGGTCATGGAGGTTGGAGTTAGTGTGGTCCATTAGTCCTTTGGACTAATTGTTTCCATGTGCCTTTGATTTTTTTCACTCTTCTTTGATCTGGATGAGGAGAGACCAATAAATGCACCTTAGATAGTTGCTCATAAGCTTCAAAGGTCCCAGTCACTACTCACCACAAGAGGATGTAAGACATTGTCTTTGAAGATTATGTTATCCCAATTGACTTTGATGCCCCTCTCCCCCAGCTTATTGTCCTGAGCCTTCAGACCTGGTGACTGAGTCATTTATAATGTTTTGATGTATGTTGTGAAGTAGCACCTGAGCAGTTGGTGGGTTTCAACCACCAGCCTTCTGGTTAGCAGTCAAATGCCTTAGGCACCATGCCATCAGAGCTCCTGAACCATTGTATGTACCTCATATTTTTAATATAATAGGCTTTATGGGATTGGTTTATAAGTATGAGTTGTACTAAGTCAGATGTTTGTAACCTAGGGACTGCCTGTATAATGCTTTGTGTAGTTATTTTTAATTGTTGCTTTTGGTATTAAAGGAGTTCCGGTGGTGCAGTGGTTAAGGCATTCAGCTGCTAACCAAAGGTTGGTGTTTAAACCCCAAGCCACTCTATGGGAGAAAAGTGAGACAGTCTGTTTCCATCAAGATTTACAGCCTTGGAAACCCTACAGGGCAGTTTTACTCTGCCCTAACAGGTTGCTATGAGTTGGAATTGACATGATGGCAGTGGGTTTGGGGTTCATATTAAAATATAAGTAAGTAACTTAATACAGTTTACTGGATATTTCACTGCTTCAAGTAAGGTCTACAAACCTTACTTTTATTTAGGTCCCTTTACTCTCTTCACTTTTTCTTTTATTAAAATAATTTTATTTATTTTCTCATTGCTGTTGAAAATATGCATAGCAGAAGATATACTAGTTCAGCAGTTTGTAAATGTACAATTCAGTGACATTGATTACATTCTTTGAGTTTATAACCATTCTCATCCTACTTTTCCAAATTGTTCTCCCTCATTAACAAAAGCTCACTCCTCCCTGAAAGGTTCTTATCTAATGTTTTGAGTTGACTATTGCCAATTTGAACCCATATAGATAGTTCTTTAAAAGAGAAAAATGCTCTTTGTACTAATTAAGCTAAACTATTGATTGGTTTAAGAAAGACTTCAGTGGATTTTTGTTTTAAAGTTTAAAGATTATCTCTGAACATTAGTTTCAGGGGTTCATCTAACCTCCATAACTCCAAGAAATTTTAATTTCATGAGAATTTGAAATTCTGTTCCTCATTTTCTGACTTTTGATCAGGATTCTTCTATAGAATATTGGATCAAAATGTTCAGTTATGATTGCTGGACACTATCCAATTCTAATGATCTCATGACAAAGGAAGCAATTGCTTGTGTAGGTAATTAGCCATGCATTCCAATTTTTCTTCCTATTCCTGACTCTCCTTCCTCTATTGCTTTTGGTTAATAGGAATCAAATTTATTAACTTTGATGGCAGTTCACAAGCTTTTAAGACCCCAGATACTGTGCTTTGAATTAAGAGGTGGAACAGAAACACTAAACATGACTGTAGGCCAAGTAACTGAGATGTCCCATGGAACTGTGATCTTAAGCCTTCAACCCAAGAAACCAAAACCCATGAGGTGTTGGGTTGTACATAAGCAGCCTCTGCAGCTGTTCCTTTTGTTGTTGTTGTTGTTGCAAATATATTGTTAACTTTTGCCAATTCAGCTTTCTACAGGTGTACAACTTCTTGACATCAATTACATTAATCAACTATAGAGCTCTTACCTTTGATTAATTCCCTCCTCACTTAAAAAATATAGTTGTCTGAAATATTTTCCCTATAGACAGTGACTAAATTTGATGATGTTACAGTCTTTTATCAATCATCAAATATGATTGTATAAAATTATAAAAAGAGATGAAGGCAGAGCAAAATGGCAAAGTGAGTGCACACTATTACTTACTCCCCCAGCAACTAACCCACTGAACAACAGATAAAAACAAGCACAGACTAAAATCTGAGAACTCTGATGGCAGATGAGGTGTTGGGAGGGTTGGGGTGAGTCCAGAAGCGGGAGACAGGAGTAGCAGGGACAACACAGAAGCTGAGAGAATCTCCCACTAACAGCAGGAGTACTCACTCATTGTTCATCACAGCCTTTTTGGAATGGGACTGGGCAACACTTCAAACAGGGAACACAGAAAGGTAGCTAATCTGAAGAAGCTGTAGCCCAGTTTTTTTTTTTTTAAGGTGGTTCAAATTGACCATGAGTGATTGCAGGCCATGCATTTGAGAGAGGCAAAGGGAGACTGTGACACTGTAAGAGAATACTATTGAATCTTGCTGAGGCTTGAAATGCATGGGCACTGGGACCAGGAGGAACTCCAAGGGAAGCAGGGTGAGGGAGATACTTCTGACTGGCAGGCAACACAGAGGGAAACCTTTACCTCCCTGCCATCAGCAGGACACCATGGGAAATCCAGTGTAAGGATGCCCATGAAGGAAAGACATAGAGAGCCCCCACCTTTGCCACAAGAATGTTGAGCTCCACCACTATGTCAGCATTCATGACAAGCAATGCACATGCATATTGAATTCCAGAGATCAAGCACCCAGAACTTCTGAATCAGTATTGAGGAGAAAAAAACAAAAACAAAAACAAAAAACTGTGAAGATTGTGCAATAGTGGTTCTCAGAAGATACTAAGCCCAATGTCTCTGAGTTGATTCTGACTCTTAACAACCCTGTGGGGTGGAGTGGAGCTGCCTTATTGGAATCTCAGGGCTGTGAGTCTCTGTAGAGGCAGGCTGCCACATCTTTCTCCCATGAAATGGGCTCTGGCCTTTGTTTGGCAGGTAGACACTTGGTTGCTGTGCCAAGACAGGGCACCCAATCAGAAAAATTTCTCACAAAAACTAGAATACAAAATAAAAATTAAGATACCGCAAAAGAAATGACCCAAGTTCAACAAAAAATAGTAAAACACACAGTCACATGAGAAGAAGGGCCAATTAAAAGCAAAACATGAAGAAGAGCAGATTCCTCCAATGGACACTAGACTAACAGATACAATTGATAATTTTCAGACTATGGTGCTAAATATGTTTAAAGATAACAAAAAACCACACAGAGAACACACTAACAGAAATTAGGAAACTAATGGAGGGAAAAAATGAGAGACTGAACAAAGAAATGGAAAAAATATGAAAAAGAAACCTCCTGAAACTGAAAAATAAATTACCTGAATTACAATAAGCAAGAGAAACAATCAGCAGTAGAGTCAAATAGACAGAAGATAGAATAAATGAACTAGAACACAGAATAGCTGAACTTAACAAGTCTTGAGAGAAACGAGAAAAAACAAAGAAAAGCAAAGAAACCCAAAAGGAAGTATGGGTTTCAATTAAGACATTTCAATTAGGAAATATAACATTAGAATTACTGGAATCCCAGAGCATCATGACAGCAATAAAGGCACAGAAACAATTTTCTAAGAGATAATCAGAAAGAATTTCCCAGACTTGATCAGAAATACAAGAAGGTACACTAACCCCAATCAGGAGAGACACTAAAAAATCAATTCCGTGCCATATCCTAAGAAAAGTATTGAAAACCAAAGACAAGGAGAGAATTCTGAAAGCAGCAAGAGAAAAATGCAACACAATATACCCAGGGTCTTTTATAAGAAAGGGTACATATTTCTCCCCAGACACTCTAGAAGCTAGATAATAATGGAGTGACGTATATAAAATACTGAAAGAAAACAACTTCCAACCAAGAATTCTCTACTCAGCAAAGTTGTCATTCAGAAATGAGGGGGAGATCAAGACATTGCCAAACAAACAGAAGCTCTGGGCATTTACCGCCACCAGACCAGCTTTGCAAGTATTACACAAGGGAGTACTGCAAATGGAAAGTTAAGAGCATTGTATACATGGGAAAAAAATAATAAAAAATAAGGTGTTATGTGCCGTTGAGTCAGACCCGACTCATAGCGACCCCTCCTTGGGTTTCTGAGGTGGTATCACTATGGATTTTTTATTGCCCAACCTTCCTTCCAAGGAGTGGCTGGTGGGTTTGAACCTCCAGCCTTCTGGTTAGCAGTCAAGTGCCTTAGGCACTAAACTCACAACAACACAGACAATCATAAGGATTAAGTACATGATATCTTCACCATGGTTTAAAATCAAGAAGTGAGTGCATCAGGATTGTATCCTTTCACCATACTTATTCAATGTATATGCTGAGCAAATAATCTGAGAAACTGGACTATATGAAGAAAAACATGGCATCAAGATTGGAGAAAGACTCATTAATAGCCTGTGATACACTCACAACACAACTTTCTTCACTGAAAGTGAAGATGACTTGAAGCACATACTGATGAAGATTGAAGACTACAGTCTGCAGTTTGGATTATAAAGATAAAATCTTTATAATCACAATATAAAGAAAACGAAAATACTCAAAACTTATCCAATAAGTAGCATTATGATAAGTGGAGAAAAGATTGAATTTGTCAAGGACTTCATATTAATTGGTTCCACAATCATCAGCAATGGAAGCAGCAGACACGATATCAGATGACATATAGCATTGGGGAAATCTGCTAGAAAAGACCTCTTTCAGGTGGTGAGGAGCAAAGATACCTCCTTGAAGACTAAGGTGCGCCTGACACAAGGCATGGTATTTGGAACTGCCTCATGTGCATTTGAGAGCTGGAAAATTAAGAAGGAGGACTTAAGAAGAGTCCATGTTTTTGAGTTGTGGTATTGGAGAATACTGAAAGTTTGATAGACTGCTACATAAACTAACAAATCTGTCCTGGAAGAAATACAGCTAGAATGCTCCTTGAAAGTGAGAATGGCCAGACTTTGTCTCACATACTTTGGTCTTGTTGTAAGAAGGGACCGTCCCCTGGAGAAAGGATATCATGCTTGGTAAAGTGGAGGGTCAGTGAAAAAGGGGTAGGCCCTGAACAAGATGGATTGACACAGTGGTTACAACGTTGGGCTCAGGTATAGCAAGGATCGTGGGGCTGGCACAGGACTGGGCAGTGTTTTGTTCTGCTCTGCATGGGGTTGCTATGAGCCATAGATGACTCTGTGACACCTAGCAACTACAACATCATCTTTGGGGAATTAACTCAATAATTATATCCTGAAAAAAAACAAAACCATTAAGTTTAAGAAATAAGCACAAAGTAAACTTACTGAATATAGGTTGTACCTTGATGTTAATAATGGTATAGTGCCTAAGGCATTTGACTGCTAACCAGAAGGCTGGCAGTTCAAACCCACCAGCCACTCCTTGGAAGGAAAGTTGGGCAATCTACTTCTGTAGTGATACTGCCTCGGAAACCCAAGGAGGGGTCACTATGAGTCAGGACGACTCCACGGCAGTGCGTGTTTTTTTTTTTTTTTTTTTATGTTAATGGAGATACACCAACAGAAATGGGGGAGGGTGGAGCATATCAAGAATAGATTTATTATGTTACAGTTGTATATTAACTGTTATTCATGTGTTAAACATTGTTGCAGTTATAATGTAATATAGGTGATACTTAATTGCCCCCAAATAATATAGGTGATACTCCTTGCTGCCAATTTGATTCTGACTCCTAGGGATTTAAGAAGACAGAGTAGAACTGCCCCATAGGGATTCCAAGCTGTAAATCTTCGTGGAAGCAGATTGCTACATCTTTCTCTCACGGAGCAGCTGGTGGTTTCAAACCACCCAACCTTTTGTTTAGCTGCTGAGTACTTTAACCACTGTGTTACTTGGGACCCAATGTATGTGGTAACCACTAAGAAATCACCAAGACATTCAAAAGAAGAGAAGGAGAAAATGGTTCATCACAAGAAAGCAACCAAATAAAAACAAAAACAGAAAAATCAGAATAATAAAACAAAACATGAAACACTCAAAAACAAATAGCAAAACCAGTAAAGTAGATACTTCATGTTTAGTAATAACTTTAAATGGTTTAAATTCCCTACACAAAAGAAAGAGAGTGGCAGCATGGATAAAAAATGCATGATCCATTGTTTTGCTGTGTACAAGAAACACACCTGAGATACAAGGACACAACCAGACTGAAAATAAAAGGATGGAGAAAAATGTTCCATGTAACCAGTAAACAAAAAGAGCAGGGGTGCTATACTAATATCAACTAAAATTGACTTTAAATCAAAATCTATTAAAGAGATAAAGAAGGACATTTAAAAAAGAAAAGGGCATTACATAATAATAAAAATTTCAATTCCACTAATAATTACTAATATATATGCACCATATGACCCTGTGTACAACAGAATGAAACACTCCCCAGTCCTGTGCCAGCCTCACAATCCTTACTGTATCTGATCCCCTCATTCCAACCACTGTGTCAGTCCATCTCATTGAGGGCCTTCCTCTTTTTTGCTGATCCTGCACTTTACCAAGCATGGATGGTATCCTTCTCCAGGGAATGATCCCTTCTGATAGCATGACCAAAGTAGGTGAGATAAAGTCTGGTCATTCTCGCTTCCAAGGAGCGTTCTGGCTATACTTCTTCCAGTACTGGTTTGTTAGTTCTTCTGGCAGTCCATGGTACTTTCAGTATTCTTCTGCAACACCACAACTCAACTTTAGGAGTTGTTGTTGTTGTAGTTAGGTGCCATTGAGTCATCTCCAACTCATAGCAATCCTATGCACAGCAGAATGAAGCACCACCCAGTCCCGCACCAGCTCCATGATGCCTGCTATACTTGACCCCATGGCCGCAGCCACTGTGTCAATCCATCTCTTCGAGGACCTTCACCTCTTTCATCAATCCTCCACCTTACCAAGCATGACATCTTTCTCCAGGGAATGGTCCCTTCTGATAACATGACCAAAGTATGTGAAACAAAGTCTGGCCATTCTCTCTTCCAAGGAGCATTCTGACTGCACTTCCTTCAGAACAGATTTGTTAGTTTTTTTATCAGTCCATGGTACTTTCAGCATTCTTCGCCAACACCACATCTCAACAAGTATCAGTTCTTCGTCAGTCTTCCTTATTCATTGTCCAGCTCTCATATGCATATGAGGTGATTGAAAATATCATAGTTTGTGTCAGGTGCTCCTTAGTCCTCAAGGAGACATCTTTCCTCCTCAGCACTTGAAAGAGGTCCTTTGCAGCCGACTTACCCAGTGCTACTATATGTCATCTGATGTCCTGATCTGATGTCCTGACTGCTGCTTCCACTGGCATTGATTGTGGAATCAAGCAATGTGAAGTCTTTGACAACTTCAATCTTTTCTCCATTTATCATGATGCTGCTTATAGGTCCAGTTGTCAGAATTTTTGTTTTCTTTATATTGAAATGTAATCCATACTGTGTTCTTCAGTCTTCATCAGTAAGTGCTTCAAGTCATCCTCATTTTCAGCAAGCAAAGTTGTGTCATCAGTGTATCGCAGGTTGTTAATAAGCCTTCCTCCAATTCTGATGGCATGTTGCTCTTCATATAGCCCAGTTTCTCAGATTATTTTGTCAGCATATAGATTGAATAAGTATGGTGAAAAGATACAACCCTGACACACTCCCTTTAGGAGAGCAGCTTTAAAATCCTTGTCAGATAATTCCAATAGGAGGGGAAAGCTGTGGGTTTTTCCATAAATGTCCTTTATTATATTGAGAAATTTCCCTTCTGTTCCTAGTTTGTTGAATGTTTCAGTCATAAAAGAGTGTTGGGTTTTGTGAAATGCCTTTTCTGCATTGAGTGAGATGATCGTGTAGTTATTTTCATTTGTCCAGTTGATGTGATGAATTACATTGATTTTTCTAATGTTGAACCACTTGCATTCTTGAGAAAAATCCCATATGGTCATAGCATGCAATACTTTCAGGATGCTTTTGGATTTGATTTGGTAATATTTTGTTGAAGAGTTTTACATCTATATTGATAAGGAATATTGGTCTGTAGTTTTCTTGTGATGTCTTTGTGTTTGGCTTTGGGTAATACTGCCTCATAGAATGAATTTGTGTTTTCTCTTCTATTGTTTTTGGAAAAGTTTAGGGATTGGAGACACTTCTATAAATGTTTCGTAGAATTCTTCAGTGAAGGAATATGTTCCAGATCTTTTCTTATTTTTGAGAGGTTTTTGATTACTGATTAATTCCCTTCTCCACTCATGGGTCTGTTTAGATCTTTTTCTTCTTGAGTCAGTGTAGGATGTTTTTATGTTTCTAGGTATTTGTTTGTTTCATGTAAGTTATCTAATTTGTTGGAATACAAATTGTTCCTAGTATTTTCTTATGATCATTTTTTTTTTTTCACTTTTGTAGTATTGGTTATAACGTTCCCACTTTCATTTTTTATTATTTATTTAGTTATTTAGTTAGTTTTTATTTATTGTGATTTGGGTGAAGATTTACAGAGCAAATTCACTTTCCATACAGCAGTTCACATATACTTTGTCTCA
>NW_006921791.1:5944097-5945386 GCF_000298275.1 Orycteropus afer afer | reverse complement strand
TGTTTTGTAGAATTCCCTGGTGAAACCATCTGGGCCAGGACTTTATTTTGTTGGTAATTTTTTGATCTGTTAAATTTCTTCTTTTGTTATAGGTCTGTTCAACTTTTCCACCTCAGCCTCTGATAGTTTAGGTAAGTAGTGTGTATCTAGAAATCTATCCACTTCTTCCAGATTTTCAATTTTTTTGGCGTACAGTTCTTCATAGTATCCTGATATTATCCTTTTTATTTTGGGTGGTTCTGTTGTGATGTCACCCGTTTCCTTTGTTATTCATGTTATCTGCATTCTCTCCGTCTTTTCCTTTGTTAAATATGCCAGTGGTTTGTCAATTTTATTAATCTTTTAAAAAACCAACTTCTGGTCTTAATTTTTTCTATTGTCTTTATGTTTTCTGTTTCATTGATTTTTGTTTGAATCTTGATTATTTCCTTTCTTCCAGTGACTGTAAGCTATTCTTGCTCTTCTTTTTCTAATTGTTGGACATGTTGATTTGAAGTGTTGATTTTGGCTCTTTCTTCTTTTTCAAAGGGTGCATTTATTGCTATAAATTGGCCTCTGATCACTGCTTTTGCTGTGTCCCAAAGATTTTGGTATGTTGTGTTTTTATTGTCATTTGATTAAAGGAATTTTTCAATTTTCACTTTTTATTTATTCTCTTATCCAGTCTTTGTTAAGGAGGGTGTTCTTCAGTTTCCATGTGTTTACTCTTTTTCTATTGATTTTCCTACTGTTGATATCTAACTTGATAGCATTGTGATCTGAGAAGGTGCTTTGAAGTATTTCAATGTTTTTAAATTTATTAAGGCTTTCTTTATGGCCTAACATGTGGTCTAACATGGAAAATTTTCCATGTTCACTGGAAAAGAATGTATATTGTGTTGTTGTTGGGTGAAGTGCTCTGTAGATGTCTGTGGTGGCTATGTTTGTGTGTCAGTTTGGCTGGGCCTGTTTGCGTGGCTGGGCAGCTGGTGGTAGTTATTTCCCATGATGAGACTGACTATCAGCTCCATGGTGGGATCTACCACAAGCAGCTGAGTAGCTGTTTTGGCTATGTGGTCTGCTTCCCATATATAAGAAGCAGTTTTGGGAATGGTCTCTACCTTATGGCACCTTGAACCCCGCATGTAGCTGTGTCATTGTTCAGTTGCCTGGTATGCTCTGCTAACCTTGGGACTTACAATGGACTTGAATTAATGGCCTGCTGTGTGATTTGGTAATATCAGGATTGTGCCTTTTTACTTGTCAACCTTGGGCTTGGCAGCCTCAGCAGCCAGCAACTGTCTGTGTGA
>NW_006921791.1:5924830-5942592 GCF_000298275.1 Orycteropus afer afer | reverse complement strand
AAGACTCTTTGTCTTTGGTTTTTGATAAGTTTGATGATGATATGTCTTGGTGATTTTATTTTGGGGTCTATCCTGTTTGGGGTTCGTTGGACTTCCTGAAAGGATATATTCTCATGTTGCATCATGTCAGGAAAGTTCTCTTCCAACAAATCTTGGACAATTTTCTCAGTGGTTTTTTTTTTTCTCTTCCTATTCTGGAATTCCAATAGCATGTAGGTTATTCCTTTTGATGGTATTCCGCATGAACCTTAGGTTTTCTTCATTTTGTTTTGATCTTTTTTTCTGATTGATCCCTTTCCAAAGAAGTATTCAGGTATTTGTCTTCCATCTAATTAGTTTTTTCTTCCATTGTATCAATTCTACTCCTTTGCCCTTTCAATTTAGTATTAATCTTTTGGATTTCTATTTGTAGATTTATAATCATTTCTAATTTTTCATTTATTTTGTCATATTGTTCTTGTGTCTTCTTCCAGAATTCTTCTAGGGTTTTATCTGTGTATTCCTTCATCTGTCTCTCAATCCTTTGTAAATACTTAAATATATTTCTTTTGAATTCCTTATCAGAGAGTTCCAGTGCTGCTTCTTCTTCAGGGATATGTTCTGGGTTTGTATCCAGCTCCCTTCTTTCTACCACTTTATCTTGCTTCTTTGTGTGGACTGTGATGGTCTGTTGTCTCAGAGACATTGTGACATTTTATTTATATCTCTGTTAAGTGTTTGTGAAGAGAAGCTATGGGTGAGTCAGGCTTTTCTTGGTGGTTGTTTATCTTTGGCCTGTTGGTGAAGTCAGAGCTGGTGACTCTCACTCAGTAAGTGAAGCTGCAGGAGGTTTGGGTGTAGTTGTGTCATATGGGGACTGTTGCTATCTCCCACTCAGTTAGACAAAAATAACTATTGAATAGCCATCAAAAAATAAAACCAAATGTTCAAAAAACCCACCACATAATTCCACAGGAACAGTAACCAAAAAATGAGAAAAGGGAAAAAACAAAACAAAAAACTCCACAATATCTGGGGAGAGGGCAATAAGAGAAAAAAGGTAGAAAAGGAGAATAGTGAAGAAAAAAATGGGAAAAATGCAATAATAATAATAATAATAATAATGAATGGGGTTAACCGTGAGAAAGAAAAAAAAAAAAAGTGGAACATGGAACAGGGAAAAGAAAAAAAGCTGAAAACTAGAACCTGGGAAGGGAAGACTAAAGTATAATAACAAAAAGGTGAAAAGTAATAATAATAGTAGTAGTTTTAAAACACACAATAGAAACAAACTAAAAATAAGAAAAAGGAAAGAAATTTGGGTAGGGTGGGGCAGGGTACCCAGGCTCCATCGGAGCACACAGACTGAGATGGAATTCCTGACAGCCTAGAAGGTGGTTGTGAGTGAGGGATGGCCACACCTCCATTCACCAAGAGGGTGTGGGTTATAAGAGCAAGAAATGGAATGTTGCACCTTTCCAATAGTCCGTGTCCAGAATGGCCTTGTGGTTCCCAGCAAGTGGAGCCTGTTCTTAAGTCCCTGGAATCTGGAGAACTCTGTTGCTTTAAATATCCAAAATGGTCAAGCCACTTGTAAACATTGAAAATTGCTGCACCCTCTGGACAGTCGGAAGTCCACAGTTGAGCCTGCCTTCCTCTTTGCTACTTCCCCTTTAATTCCCCAGCCATCAGAGTAGTCCTCTCTGCAGTCCCTGGCTAGCAAGGCTGATTTTTAGGTTAATTCTTAGGTCCTACCACCACTTGGCAATATCCAAGCTGTCTGTGCCGTCAGGAGCGCTGCCAGACCACAGCTCCATTTGTCTCCTTTTCTTGGTGTTTTCATGCAAATATGCTAGTTGGGGTTTAGTCTACTTCTATATCCTTCCCTTCAAAACTCAGGGGTCCAGGATTATCTTCTGTGTCTGTGTTAATTGCTTCCCCTTTTCTTTGTTAAAGAGGGTCATGCAGTCTTTCTGCCTATTCCGTCATCTTACTGGAACCCGCTTTAATTTCATTTTTTATTTCTTCCATTACCCAGCCATTTTAAGGAGGGTGTTACTCAGTTTCCATGTGTTTGCTCTTTTTTCGTTGATCTTCCTATTGTTGATTTATAATTGTATAGCCTTGTGATTTGAGAAGATGCTTTGTAACATTTCAGTGTTTTTAAAATTTATTGAGGTTTCTTTATGACCAAACATATGATGTGTCCTGGAGTATGTTCCATGTGCACTGGAAAAGAATGTATAATGTGCTTTTGTTGGATGCAATGCTCTGTAGTTGTCTATAAGATCAAATTGGTGGATTGTATTGTTTAGCTCTTCTGCCTCCTTGTTGAGTTTCTTTCCAGTTGTTCTATCTTTCATCGAAAGTGGTATATTAAAGTCTCCCACTATGACTGTGGAGTCATCTGTTTGTCTTTTTAGTTCTCTTAAAGTCTGGTTTATGTATTTTGGGGCTCTTTCATTTGGTCCATAGTTATTTATTATGGTTATGTCTTCTGGTTCAGTTGATCCTTTAATCATTATATAATGCCCTTCCTTCTCTCTTGTGGTGGTTTTTGTCTTTAAGTCAATTTGATCATAAATTAATATTGCCACTCTTGGCTCTTTTACAGTTGCCATTTGCTTGATATATCTTTTTCCAACCTTTGATTTTTAGTCTCTTTTTTGGAAAAATGCAAAAATAAACAAAGTATGGGGAGAAGCACAAGAAAGAAGAAAACTGGAACCTGGAAAAGGGAAGAGAGAAAAATCCCAAAACTAGAACCTTTCCAGTCCTCCCCCTCTGGTTGTCTGTGCTATCCTCAGCAAGTGGAGCCTATTCTTACATCTTTGGATTCTGAGAGAATGTTTTTGCTTTAAATGTGCTAAATGGTCGAACTGCTTGTAACCATTCAAATTGGCTGTACCCTCTGGATAGCAAAAATTGCACAACTCAGTTTGTCTTCTTCTTTTCTGTTTTCCTTTTTAGTCATCAGCCAGCAGTGTATCCCTCTTTGCAGTCCTTGGTGAGTAGGGCCAATTTTTAGGTTAATTCTTAGGTCCTAACACCACTTTGAAATATCCAAACTGTCCATGCCGTCAGGGTCCCTGACAACCTGCAGTTCCCTTTGTCTCCTTATTTAGTATTTTCATGCAGGTTCTTTTATTAGTTGAAGTTTACTCCACTTCTGTATCCTTCCTTTCAGAGTTCAGGGCTCCAGGATTATCTTCTCTATCTTTGTCAATTGGTTTCTCTTTTCTTTGTTGAAAAGGGTATGTGTAGTTTGTCTGCTTATTCCACCATCTTCCTCACAAGAATTTTTAACTTGATATTTTTTTCAGAGTCTTTAACATCTGTTATCAAGAAATAAGGAAGTTAAAAATAAAAACATACATAAATCCTGACTAGCAAATGTCAGAAAACTAAGGATACTCTGTTCTGAGTTGCTGCGTGTAAAGTATTTTCAGAAGAAAAACTAAGGTTAATAACAAAAAGGAATGTACAGTATTACCAGAAATCAGTAACCGTGGAACAAGTTAAAGAACATTTGACAATGTGTCCTTCATAAAATACTAACTAGGAGAAAAGAAAGGGAAAATGAAAGCTAATCAAACTGAATATCCATAGATTAAAAAAAATATTGAATGTGAGAGAGGTTTTACAAATCACCATTCAGAGAAGAGGAACTAAGTGAGGAAGACAAATTCAGGCCAGAGCTGGTGGATCTCTGTCCCTTAAACTAAATATCTTGAAGTGAGTGCCCAGCACAGTTCAACTCAGCTTTATTTTTGTGGTTTTCAATAAGTTCATCATAATACCATTTGTGAAAGTCTTAATTTTGCAATGTAGTAGACTCTTACTAACATGGCTACATTACGGGTATTCAGTGTAAATAGTGGAATCAACAACTTTTCGTTTCTAGATCATAGCAATGACGTGATCAAAGTAATATTTTTTAAAAAAGTCATCTTGCAGCAAAATACAGAGTAGTAGAGAGGGAGGAGACTAGCATATGAATTGCCTCAGAGGAAATGAGAATTTACAAGAAGAAATGGATATGGTAGATTTTTAAAGGACTGGATATAAAAAATAAAGAATATGGATGAATCAAAACTATTGGATCATTTCCACCTGATTGTTTGAAAGATCGTGGGGTGTTGTTTTATCAGTGGTGAGAAAGTGTTTACAGAGAGCAATTAAAAAAGGTCTTTAGATTAACAGTGTAGTGTCTCAACTCCTCCCACCATCCACAGGGTTGTTAGGCCTGTGACTGTGGTCCGTTATTAATTGGCTGTTGTGCAGGGTGGGTGGGGGGAATTGGAAGAGAAGGTAGAATTCATTATTAAAATCATATTAAGCTTAATGTGGATTGGAGCAGAAATGGCTTTTGATCAAGTTCTTCAAGTGGTTCTGTGACCTCTGGGCAATCATGGACATTTACATTCTTTCAGGCCCTAGTTATGTCAATCTCTGTTTTATCTGGACCACTTCCTACTGCACAACTTATTCTTTCCTAGGACTTCTCTAGACTATAGAGGGAGTTTTATGAAGTTTTGGGAATGCCATCTAACTGTATCTTCAGTGCTGTCCTTGTGTCTTGGGGCTTCATCAGCTATCCTGATTATTGCCTTACAAGTAGCCTTGGTGACCTTACACATTTCCTTACATCAGAGTTGTAGAATTACAGAATAGGCAAAGTCTGACAATCAGGAAGTTTTCGTTTTAAAACATGAAACTTACTGTGAATCATAGTTTTGAGTGATGGGGTTTTTAATAATCTTCATTATTTAGTCCAAATTATGTAAGTATATAAGATTTTGAATATATTCCATTAAAAAAGCAGTAACTGCTTGTTTGGAGCTTATGCTTTGTTAGAGCTGCTTTTTCTCTTTTGACTGAAGTCAAACTATTCTTGAAATAGAGTAAAAACTATTTTTTTAAGAGCCATGTGGTGTAACGGTGTACATAACCACCAGAGGGCAAAGCTTCTCAGGAATTCTGAGGCAATAATTTTAATCATGTGTCTTACATTATGTTCACTTTGACTTGGGGGGAGGGAAATCACATTTTGAATAGTATATGTCTGGCTTATTTGCCACTGCCCACAGTTTGAATAGCTTTTCTGCATTCGGGGAAAATTCCTAGGTTATTCATCCCATTTTCTATTATGGAAATAAGAAACTGAACGTCCAGTTTTCCTTGCCAGAAGGACACAGGCATGCATATATACCCTATCCTCTGCCAGTCAGATTCACTAGTGCGAGACTTTGATTCATAAGTAGGCAACATGAGGGAATTGCATGGAGCTTCCGTTGTAGCTGGTGTGGATGGTGGCTGAGCCATCTAGCTTTCTGTGGAGGTTGTTGCAGTGATGGTAGCAGGGATTTCTAAATGGTTACAAGGACAAGTTTCTAGGATGGAACTGACTGAAACTGAACTCACTGCCATTGAGTCAATTACAACACATAGTGACCCCCACTGGGTTTCCAAGGCTGTAAATCTTTATGGAAGCAGACTTTCTCTTCTTTCTTCCATGGAACATCTGGTAAGTTCAAATCACCAACCTTTTGGTTAGCAGCCAAATGCCTTAACCACTGCACTACCAGATCTCTCTTCTAGGACAAAAGTGGCCTTAAAACCAGTAGCAGCAACTATAGTGCTGGATTCCTCTATGCTTGGTGAGAAACCACAGAGTTTTTCTCATTGAGACAATGCACTGGTGAGGTGTTTTGTTTTGTTTTGTTTTGTTTTAATTTTTATTGTGATTTGGGTGCAAATTTATGAAACAGATTTGGTTTACTCCCAACAGTTCATGCACATTTGGTTTCATAGCCCTGATTACAATTCCCAAGCATAAAAAGCTCTCCTCCCATTTCTTCCCTGTGACTACCCCTTCTCTGTGGCCTTCTTATCTATGCATTCCAGTCTGTCCAGCTTTCCCTTTATGTGAATACTGCCCTTCTGCTGTCTCATGGTTGATTGATCTAAGTGATGTGTCTCTCTAGGGTAGGTGGGTGCATCTCCCTGGGGTAGGTATTCTGCTTATAGGCCTTCTACTCTTAGGCTGAGAGCTAATCCATGAGAGTAAGTCCATTTCCAGGCCTGAAATATAACCCAGGGCCATAGTCTCAGAGGTTCCACCAGTCTATCCGACTAGTAATTTTTGTGTTTTTGAATTTTGTTGCGCATTTTCCTTCCTACTCTATCTAGGATCTCCAATTTTGATCTCTTTCCAAGTAGTTAGAATTGGTAGCCGGGCACCATCTAGTTCTTCTAGTGTCAGGGTCATGAAGGCTGAAGTTCTCCTGGTCTGTCACATCTTTGGACTAATTGTTTCTAAATGACTTTCATCTTCTTCACTCTTCTTTGCTCCCAGTGAGAGGAGACCTATAATTGCATCTTAGATGTCCACTCAAAAGCTTTTAAGACCCTAGTCACTACTCACTGAAGTAGAATGGAGAATAAGACTTTTAGGTACTATTTGTGCAAATTGAGCATAATGGCCCCCCTGAGACAATGGTCCTAAGCCCACAGGCCTGGTGATCCACTCTCTCAAGGGGTTTGGTTGTCTCTGAGAAGCTACTTCAACCTTGCCTGTATTATTTCTGTAATGTATATGGATAATTTTGTAGCACAAGTACATATGTAAAATTATCTTCCTCCATATCTGTCCTTGGTCTTGAGTATATCCCTGTTTGCCTACCCCTACCTGATTTTCTCACCTGTTTGTACATGTATCCATGGCCTAGTGTTTGCTGCCACTGGTGATTGCAGTATTGTGCATATAATAGTATTTGCCTCTGTTGTCTATATCTTTTGTGTATGTTTCTGTATCTTCCCTTTCTCCCTTGTCATTGTGCTGATCACACACTCTTTCCATACACCCCTCCTCTCACTCAAATCAACATGTGAACCCCATCTAGACAGAAATTTTCCTTCCCTTTCCCTCCCATCCCCAGTAATCAACAAAGTAAATTTCCTTCCCTGCATAAACCTTTCTTTGACTTTTGACAATAATAGATTCATATAGTATTTGTCCTTCTATGATTGACTTATTTCGCTCAGCAAAATGTCCTCCAAATTCATCCACGTTGTGAAGTGATTCATGGATTCTTCATTATTTTTTAATGTTACATTGTATTTGATTGTGTGAATGTACCATAGTTTGGTAATCCATTTATCTGTTTATGGGTGCTTAGGTTGTTTCCATGTCTTTGCTATAGTGATTTGTGTTGTGGTGAACATGTGTGTGCATATGTCTATTTGTGTCCTGGATCTCACCTTTTTAGGATATGTTCTTCGTAATGGAATTTCTGGATTAAATGATAGTTCTGTTTTCAATTTTGTAAGGAAATGCAATACTGTTTTTCACTTTACTGGTGAGATTTTGAGCATTGCTTTAGGTTAGCCTATTACTACCACCAGTAGCACTACTGACCAATAATATGAGCTATCCAGTATTCACTCTCCTGCCCTTGATATCCTTGAATAATATTTTTTCTGCTTAACCAACCAGAGTCAAATTTTGTGGATTACAACTAAAAGTGTAATTGTTATATACCATTCCAGGCTATATAAGATCCCAAACTAGGGATCTTAATATAAAGTAGCAAATGATAATAATGTTGATGACGATGATGATAATAATAGCAATCAACATTTATTAAGTGCATTCTACTTTCATTGAATAATTTAATTTTCATAACTCTATGGTTATACTTCCAATTTTACAGGTGAAGAAACTGAGATGCAGAGTGTTGGGTACTTTGCCTATGGTCATCTTGGTTTTCCTTCTTCTTTTACCCTACTGCATGGCAGTCCTGCTCTGTTTCTGTCTTGCTTCCTTTTACAATATTGATAACTTGTCTACTACGTACCAAGTACTGTGCTTGAATGTACAGAGGAAAGCAAAATAGAATATAGTTGCTGACTTCATGAAGTTTATAATTTGGGAGGTAGAAAGAAGACATTAATGAAATATTCATCAAAACAAATGAGACATTGAAACTATGGCAAAAGTTCTGACCATTGAGTGCCACTGAGTGCCATTTAGTCATTTTCGATTCATGTTGACCCTGTGTATGTTGAATACAACTGTACTCCATGGGATATTTTTTTTCATTTGTTGTTTGAGTGGAAGTTTATAGAGCAAATTCATTTTCCATACAACAGTTCATGCATACTTTGTTTCATGATATTGGTTGCAATCCCCATAATGTAACTGCTCTCTTCCCACTTCTTCCCTGTGATTCTTTTCCCTGTGTCCTTTCCCATGTATTCCTGTCCTCTTAGCTATCTCCTTGTGCAAATACTGTTCTTCTGATCTCTCCCGGTTGATTATTCTAAGTCGTACACCCACCTGGTATAAATGTTCACCTTATATGCCTGTCTGTTGTTTGGCTGGAAGACACGAGAGTGAGTTCAATTCCAGGCCTGAAGAATGAGTAGGGGCCACAGTCTTGGGGGTTTCACCCATCTCTATCAGACATGGAAACCTGGTCTTTTTATGATTTTGAGTTTTGTTCCACATTATCTCCCACTCTATCGAGGATCTGCTGCACTGATCCCTTTCCTAGTTGTTGACAGTGGTAACCAGGCACCATCTAGTTCTTTTGGTCTCAAGGTCATGTAGTCTGAGGTTTACATGGTCCACTAGTTTCTTGGACTACTTGTTTCTATGTGTCTTTGGTTTACTTCATTCTTCTTCACTCCAGGTGAAGAAAGATCAATTGTTGTATCTTAGAAGGACACTTGCAAGCTTTTAAGATCTCAGTTGCTGCTCACCAGAATAGAACATAGAAAATATTTTTGTGTAGTATGTAATGCTGATTGAGTTTGATGTTCCTCGAGGCCATAGTCCTGAGCCCGTGGCCCCAGTAACTCATTCCCTCAGGGTGTTTGGCTGTGGCTAAGAAGTTATCATACTTTGCCCTGTTAGTTCTATTCTATATATATATATATATATATATATAGAGAGAGAGAGAGAGAGAGAGAGAGAGAGAGAGAGATTCTTATAGCACATACAAATATGCATGTAGAAATATCATCTACCAGATTTATATATGGCCATGAGTATTTTACCTTTTGCTTAGACATATCTGATAATTTAGCCTGTCTACCTATGTGTTCACTCATAGATTGTTTGTTATTATTTGATAATGCAGTATCATGTATGTAAAAGTATTTATCTTTATTGTCTGTATCCATAAGGCTTTAATAACTGATTTTGCTAAGTAGATCAGTCCTTTGCTCTGAGGTGGCTCTAGGTAGACTTGAACTTTCAACTTTTCAGGTAGCAGCCAAGTGTGTTAACTGTTTGCATCATCCAGGAAATATAAGTTCTAGGGATAGGGATGTATATGAGACATTTAGGGAGCACTGGTAGTGTAGTGCCTAAGGCACTTGACTGCTAACCAGAAGGCTGGCGGTTCAAAGCCATCAGCCACTTCTGGGAAGGAAGATGGAGCAATCTACTTCTGTAGTGATACTGCCTCGGAAACCCAAGGAGGGGTCTCTATGAGTCGGGTCCGACTCAACGGCACATAACAACAACATAAGACATTTAATTCATCGATGGGGGGTGGGGCTGTGGTGCGGAGTGTGGTGCAGAGAAGGCCAAGGAACCAACACTGAACTAAGAAATTCCTATAGTGACCACTTTTACAAGGCACAGATCTTTCAAGTTTTTGAAGTCATCTTATGCTATTGTTGGAGTTCTTTCATTTAGTATGTAGTAATTTCACAGTCTTCATTTAAGGTAAACTTCCTATGGTTAATGAGTGGAATGATAAGCCAACATAGGAAAAAAAAAAATTACAGGACGTAAAAAGAAAAAATAATGGTGGAATGAGTATTGAGCTAACATGACATACCCGAGGACTTTTAATTTATAAAAGAATGCCTTTTGATTTCTTTTAAATTTTATAGTCTAAATTTTACCACTTATGGCAGATGTTTCAATACCTTATTTTGTTCAATGATTTGAAAGGAGATTCTTCTAGAAATAACAAAGGAAAAAATTTCCAGATTTTAATTTTTTTCTCTTTTGTACTTTTAAAATCAGCTGTTTGAAATTCAAGATGGCTGTGCTATTGTACTTTTCTTGGAATCTTAGAATATCAGGTAACAGTACCTTTCTAACTCAGATTTTGTGCCTCTTTCACTAGATGTAGGCCAAATGCCAACCTTGTCAAACTCAAATTTGATTGAGTTAAGGAAATTGGTTTCTTTGGTTGTATGCCAAGAAGTTTTCAGATGATTGACTTTAGAAAACCACTCAAGTCACAATGGGAATATTCTATACAAAGGTTTTCTTGAGTTCATTTCCACTCTGGAGATTTTGCTGTAGCCAGTTTAGACTCTGGAGCTCAATTAAAAAGTCTTATCTGATTCTCCTTTATTCTATGTAGCAGTCTCTCCTCCCTCTTGAGTGTTTATGGTGGTCCTGTTAAATCCTAATTGGTGTGTCACTCCACCTCCTGGCCTCTTGACCCATGTTTGAGAAGAAAGAAGTTCAAATGTGAGTTTCTAAATTTGTTTTCTTTCCCTATGCTCCTAATAATGCAAACAGCTGTCACATCCAACGCCCAAGATATTTGTATAGTGGATTTTAGGGTCCAAAGATATCAAAGATTATTAATACTCCTTGCTACCTTATTCTACCATCTTATCATGCTGAGCTTGCATTTGGTCCATCTTTGAATAGAAAGTAAGAGATTTGAATTGTCAAACCAATATTGTAAGATCAGAAATCCTTTTCCAAAAGTTATTTTGGTTTTAGGGTAACACAATTCAATTATATTTACACTAACTGTTTGCTAAAGGGGCAAGGAGGCCACATCTCACCTCTTCTAACCCCACGAAAGGAAGACAGAATCACCATCAGGAGCCCAAGGCCTATCCCTGCGAGGCCAGACATGCCGCCTTCCTCCAGCCCTTTCATCAGCCCTGGCACCAACCGTTCCTCCCGCAGCATACCACCTCTCTGCTAGGTTTGATAATTCACTGCAATGGCCACATGGAACTCACAGATTACGGGGTTTATTAGGGAAGCACCAGACTACAATTCAAGTTCAGAAATGCACTCAGTCTCTCACAGCCAGCCATCTCACTCAGCAGCCAGCAGTCTCAGTAGCACATCACTTTTTCAGCAGTGCATGTCTGTCGCATCTCTCTCTCAGCAGTGTGTGTCTCTCACATCTCTCAGGAGTGTGTTTCTTTCAGCACCACGTCTTTCTCAGCCAGCAGTCAGACTCCTTCTGCCTCTAGGAGAGCTCTTTTTGAGCCTGGCAAAGTGGCCAAACTATCTAGTCCCAACATCAGAATTCTGTACACCTGAGAGAGAGTGAGAGAACTTCCCAGAAGATTGCTTTGTGCCACTCTCAACAAAAATACCCCAGGTAGATAACTAACAATCAGGAACTACTCAGTTGTTCATGGCAAATTCCACCACAGAGTTTACAAAGACTTATGCCTAGAAAAGCCATACCAGGTAATTTACTACACTCACTATTATAAGTATTGGGTTAAACAAAACAACCAGTTACCAATGAGTCAGTTCTGACTAATGGAAACACCATGTGTGTCAGAGTGGAACTGTGCTCTATAGTGTTATTTTATTTTATTGTGATTTGTGTATTTTTTAAAAATAATATTTTATTGTATTTTTGATGAACATGTACACAAAACAGGTTCCCATTCAACAGTTCCTGTACATATTGTTCAGTAACATTAGTTGCGTTCATCACATTATGTCAATATTCTCATTATTTGCTTTCTAGTAAATAATAGTAGGAGCTCTGGTGGCATAATGCCTAAGACATTTGACTGCTAACCAGAAGGCTGGTGGTTCAAATCCACCAGCCACTCCTTGGAAGGAAGATTAGGCAATCTACTTCTGTAGTGATAACCACCTCAGAAACCCAAGGAGTTGCTATGAGTTGGATCCGACTTAACAGCAGTGAGGGTTTTTTTTTTGTTGTTGTTGTTGTTACTTTTTAGTTGTTCCATTCCCTTTAACCTAATCTCATTGCCCCTCAACCTTCACATCTATGTTTTAGAGTAAATGTGGACTATTTGGTCTCGTATAGATGATTTTTTAAAAGATTTCAGTACTCAAGGGTGATATTCTTCTTTTTTTTTTTTTAAGAGCTGACCAGTTATCTAGATAAAAGGTGACTTCAGGGGATGATTTTGGCTCAAAGTTTAAAGAGTATGTCAAGGCAGTAGTCTTAGGGATTCTTCCAGTCTCAGTAAGTCTGGATTTTTTTTACTTCAAAGTTCTTTTCCACATTTTCTCCCTTTCTATGATGGGCCATTTATTGTGCCCTATTCACCTATTTTGAAAACACAAATGTACCTTACAGAACAAGATTTCTCATAATGAAGGATATATACAAAATGATGTGCTGTGGTGATTATACAAGAATTGACACTAAATTGTGAGTTTATAAGCTTTTTTTATCCATTCATTTGGTTGTAACCTAGTCATTCATATATATATGTAAATGAAAACTGATTCGTAAGTACAAAGCAGGGCTTCAAACGAGTTAATTCCTACCGACTCTTATAGATCCCCAGGTGAATCATATGTATACATATGAATCACTTGTGGATCTTGTTAAAATGTAGATTCTGATTCAGTATATCTGGAATGGAAATGCAAAATCTCAGCAGAGAGTTGAACCAGAATGAACCAGTTTGAAGCCCTTTTACAAACATGGTTTTAGATCATCTAACACTTACGTAATAGGGATTTATTCTTTAATCCTACAAGTCATGGATGATGTGCAGCTTCCTGTTTTTGTTTTCAGTTGATTTTTTTTCCCCCAAGGAAATCTGTATGAACAAGAGGAGTGTGTGATAAGGTATATAGAACTAAACCTGTTTGACCCTGATATATAGAAAGTAGTTAAAAACACATAGAAGAATCTCTGAAGGGAGGTCATAACACAAGAGATATTGGTAGCACCAAAGCAAGACTTTTGAGCTCAATATACCTTTTTATTGGAAGCAATTATAATTAAGAGAAGAGTAAGAGAATGCATACACCCTAATGCCTGAGAAACTTTAAAGAAGAAATGGCAGAATTGGGTAACTGGAAGGTAGAAATATTTTCTGGCAGTATTAACAAAAGTCAGTCATAAACACTTACTAGCTGTTGTTTCAGTACACATAGAATATGCATATGTTGTAGAGACAATGATCTTTTTAACAGAGCAAACAGAATTTTGAAATTTTAAAATTACCTTTGCCTCATCCAGCATTTATTTTATAGACGTGAAAACTGGGAAGAGTTTTGTTTCTGATTCCACAGATATTAGGTTAAACTACATGAAATTACTGAAATTTGACTTTTAAAAAATATATTAAAATGGCAGTTTCATATGGTTTAAACTATACATGTAGTTATTTAGTAAAATTCCCCTCTCCCCACAAAAAAAAAAAAAAAAAGTCACTGCCCTCAAGTCAATTCTGTCTCACAGCGACCTCCATTGGGTTTCCAAGGCTGTAAATATTTACAGACTTAGATTGCCCCATCTTCCTTCCACAGAGCAGCTGATGGGTTTGAACCACTGACCTTCTGGTTAACAGCCAAATCCCTTATCCACTATGCCACCAGAGTGAATTTTACCATGCTGTATCTTTTCTAGTATCAGTGAATCTAGGAATTTTAGTAGAAAAGCACTTTGGAGATCATATAACTGATCTTTTCTTTGTACATGAAAACCTTTGAAAGCTGGAACTTGTATAAGACAAATCTGTCAGAGGAGGAAAACTTAAATTTCATTTTCTTGTAAAATGAGCAAAAATAAAAGTAGTGAGATTGCACCCTGTCAAAGCTGGAAAACTTGTGAGACCCAGAAAAACAGCACAGTCTCATTGTATTCCAGCTCTCCCACATATCACTGGAGATCTGAACATTTACATAATTTGCCAAATATCACCCAACTAATAAGCATATAACAACAACAAAAAAAAAAAAAAAAAAAACATTGGTTAAGCTCTCAGCTGTTGTACAAAAAGTTGGCTGTTTGAATCCACCAGGGGCTGTCTGAGAGAAAGGAGCTCTTTGGTAGTCTGTGTCTGTAAAGATGGCAACCTTGGAAACTCTATGAGGCTTTGTTGTGAGTTGAAATTGACTTGATGGCAAAAAACAAGTGGTGAAGCTGAGATTGTAATGTAGATCTTTTTTATCCCAAAGATATTCTCTTCACTACTCTAGAGACCATTGAACTGAACTTCTACAGATTGTCAAAATAAGAAACACTACTTGGTTAATGACATTGTAGGGACATACAGAATTTCATATGAACTATCAGCCTATATATCTTTCTTGAATTGCAAAGCCAAAGAAGAGCTGTGCTGTATATTATTATAACCCCTATTTGTGTGTGTGTGTGGATATATATATGTGTGAGAGAAAGAGAGAGAAACAGATGGAATATTTTCATTTTTGCAATTTGAAATATAGCCACAAATGGAGATTTTAGTTGCCTATAAGGTAAAAGCTACCAGGAGGATTAGCCTATTTCTTTTCTTCCTTTTTCTTTTTTTTGAAGGTAATATGATATCAAGGGTTCATTCTAAGAAAAGAGCAAAAGAACATCCATAATAAGGGAAGTATTGGTCAGGCTGAATATAAATAAATAAATAAGTAAGTAAGTAAGTAAGTAAGTAAGTAAGTGCTACAAGGAAAAGTCAAAGGTTTATGGAGGTTCATGTGGGAGAAAAATTCAAGGAGACATGGCAACTATTTTCAAATGAAATAGAACTCTATGATTAAATACCTTGCGATAATGCAAGCTAGAATGTAATGTGATTAGTCTTGGCTCCCAGATGTCCAGAACTCTCGACTAGATAGTTACACAGGCTCATCATATCATTTCATTAATCTTAAAAAAAAAAAAATGAGAACCTACATTTTAAACATTTAAATCCACTGAACCTCATTATTAGCCTTATGGTTGAGTCTTATGACATTTGATGGGCTGTTATACAGAAGAGGATTCAAGCTTCCTTTCCTGACTCCAGAGAGAAGAGCTGGGTTGCAGCAGGGGGAGGGAGTGATTAACACCAACTCAGATTATATCCCATTATAAAGATGTGCTTTGGAAGTTGCCCTTAAAAGCTTTGAGTTTCTTCACCTGTGAAACATTTATGCAGATGTTGAGATGCTTTCTTAAGGAAGTGACTCATCTAAAAATGATTGAACAGAGTCTGTTTAGGTTAGAGTCACTTGTTGTATCCCCTGAAAAGTGAGCCAGACATACTGGTGAATATAGCTGCTATCTGACCATTATTAGTCATAGTGTGAAGCTTTTTTTAAAAAAATATTTATTTATTTTAATTTTTTTAATGTGATTTGGGTGAAAGTTTACAGAACAAATTGGTTTGTCATTCCATAATCCATACTCATTCTTTTTTTGTGACATTTACTGCAATCCTCACACTCTAACAGCATTTTTTCCACTTCCTCCTCATGCCCACCCTGTCATCCTTCCTTCCCATCCTCTCCTTCCTTCCTAGCTCTATCCCTGGACAATTTCTGTCTTCTTGATTTTATATGTTTGATTGTTGAAATGAGTGCATGCCCTCCTGGTATTACTGTTATCATTTGTCTGAAAGTTAAATCAAAGAGGTTAAGTTCAATTTCTAGCTTGAGGGATGTCTAAGGGCCATAGTCTCAGGGAATCCACCAGTCTTCATCAGACCAGTAAGCTTATTTATTTATTTATTTAATGGTTTTGACTTCTGCTCCACATTTCCCCCCACTATATCCAGGGCCTGCTATTGTGATCCCTTTCAGAGTGATCAGGAGTTGGGCACCATCTATTTATTTATTTTTATTGTGATTTGGGTGAAAGTTTACAGAGTAAATTCGTTTTCCATTCAACAATTCATAGAAATTTTATTTTGTGACATTGATTGCAATCTCCATGATGTAATAGCTCTCTCCCTACTTTCTTCTTGTGTTTTACCATTTTCATTCATCCTTCTTTCCTTTCTCTTCCTGCCTTCTAAGTTTTATCCCTGGGCAAATTCTGCCCATTTGATCTCATATGATTGATTGTTTTAAGGAGTGCGTATCTCCCTAATGTTCATGTAATGGACCTGCCTGTCCTTTGGCTGAAAGTTGAGCCACGGGGGTGGAGTTCAGTTCTAGGCCTGAAGAGTGTTTCAGGGCCATAGTCTAAGGGGTTCCACCAGTCTTGGTCAGACCAGTAAGCCTGATCTTTGTTGTAATTTTGAATTTTGTTCTGTATTTTTCTACCATTCTATCCAGGACGTCCTATTTTGATCCTTTTCAGAGTGGTCAGTAGTGATAGCCAAGCACCCTCTATTTCTTCTGATCACAGAGTCATGGATGCTGGGGTTCATTTGGTCCACTAGTCCTTTGGATTAATTGTTTCCTTGCATTTTTTATTTTCTTCACTCTTCTTTGCTCTAGACGTTAAGAAGCCAATAGTTGTTTCTAAACGGGCTGTTCACAAACTTTTAACATCCCAGTCAGTACTCACCACAGTAGGATGTAGAGCATTGTCTTTATGGACTGTGTTATGCCAATTGACCTTAGTGTCACCACAGACTATGGTCCTGAGGTCCTCAGGGCCAGCAACTCATTTCCTCAAGGTGTTTGGTTATGCCTAAGAAATTTTCATAACTTTGCCACCTGTACTCTACTATATTCATGGATGGGTTTGCAGCACATATAGATATATATGTAGAAATATCCTGTCAAACCTATTTATTTTCATGGGTGTAGTCCCATTTGCCTTTCCTCTCCTGTTCATCTTGTGTGTCTCTATGTAGCCACTCATACATTATTGTTATTACAGTCATTGCAGGATTAGATATATAACAGCATTTACCTTTCTTGCCTTTAATTCTTGTGCTCCTCCCAATATCTTTCCTTCATCATTTTGTGTTGACCTCCATCTTATTGTAGATTGCCTTTCCCTTCACCCAAGTTATATGAAGTGTTTTTGAATGTCTGTAGTGTGCTTTGCATAATAGCAGATCAGAGAACCTGACAAACTTGGAGTACATATCAGCCTAAGACCTATCAGATCTTCCCTTGACAGTCCAACTATTTTGATACTACCTTCAGTGGAACAGTAAACTTAGCTTGTTGCAGCCCTGGAACAATCATCTAGGCCTTAGCTTGGCTCTTGGCTGTATAAAACCTCCTAAGAGTCTTAGGGGGACAAGAGAATCATTATTACAGAACCAATTTACAAACACCATCAAGATAGTAAGATCTTAGGTAATATCATGATGACTTTGGAAGCTATAGATCCCTTCAGATTAATTTTATCTCCTTCAGTGACACAGTAATAGGCCTGATAGGTCCAGGGGAAGCAATAGATGTAATCTGACTTCAGCAAAACTTTAGAGTCCATCCCACACAGCCTAGCCATCAATAAGATGCTATTATTCATTCCAGATGAGTGGTTTTCAAACTTCTTTTTATAAAGTCACAGAACACATTTTTTCAAATGTTACAAGGAACCCAAATATATAAAATGACTAAGAGCAGAGCCACTGATCTGGTTGAAAGGGTGGGGTATGTGAAATCCTACCTATGTAGCCACTTTCTACTTCCCAAGGAAGTCCCTGAAGCCCAGTTTAAAAGCCACAAGCATCTGTTAGAGGAGTTAAGGTGATACATGATGACTAGAGTGAGAAACTCAGCAAGTTATCAATGAATCACTGTCATGAAATGATACACTATACAAAGCTGCTCATTGCTATGTCTGTCCCACATATTTGAAAGTTCCTGGCACACAGTAGACACTGAA